>NW_006264180.1:127423-130369 GCF_000469605.1 Apis dorsata
TGTTTCGATGAGGCATGTCGAAAGAAAATACGAGACGAGGATGAAGGACGATTCCGCGAGCCCCTGTAATTTCGCTGGATGGCGTTGAATCCAATGGCGTGCAGACAGGCAATCATGGTGGCTATGAAATCAAGATCCAAAATAACCGTCGTGAAGCTACGCGGTCGTTGATTCCAACCGGACAATTCAATCCCAAGATTAAACAGTCGATTACAATTTGAAGCGGCGGGTCTCGTTCGAAATTAATTTGGCCACCATCCAAAATCGCTATCCTGCTACCCCGTCCTGGTAAACATATTAAGTTGTATTCTCGTGACTAACAGGCCGCGACGCTCTCTCGTCGTCGTCGCGAGAAACAAAAGAACGCTGCACCGGCAATTTTCATTATGAGTTCGCGCCACGATGTTGAGAGTTCATCAAATCGTAATACGAGAATGCTACTGGAATTCCGGAGATTATGAAACAGGAATATTCGAAACGTTACATTTGCATTTTGATATTTAATTTTAATATTTAAAATTTGAATTATTCAACGTGGTTGTCGATCAGTAACTTGGATTTATTTTTTATATTTTTAAAGAATATATATATTTCTGATTGCTTTTTTAGAGATTGATTGTGGCTGTTTATTTTTACACAATAATGAAATGTACCACTATGAATTGAACGTGTATTTTCTTTTTCAATAAAATTAGATAATTTTGGTTTTTGAATTAAAAATATTTTATAAATATAAATATATTTAAAATAAAAATTTAAAATAGTGATAAAATTATTTTGCATGTATGATTTGATATGATTTTTCTGCAATGATTATCGAAAGTTATTAAAAAATCAAGAAAATTTCATATTTGTTACATAATCTAAAATGCTTTATGAATTATGTAAGATTATGCAAATAATTTCTTAAATATTTTATTTTTTGAATCCAACGAATGAAAAAATTTTTAGATTTATTTCTATTACTGTATCTAGTATTTTAGCAATTTTTTATGAATTTTCATTTATATATAATTTGATTATATTCTTTAGTAATAATTGTTTATCTAATTTATAAATGAACGTGGAAATAGATATTTATAAAATTTTCGTTTCTTTTAATAAATCTTTTCATTGATATTTAATAAAATATAATATAAAATATCTGTAAAATGTTAAATATTTGAACTTAATATGCAATTTATTATATAAGAATAAATAAATAAGTATAATAAATTAGAACACAGTAATTTTATATTTATAATACAGTATCGATATATTATACAGATTTATATTAAAAAATTAAGCATTGCATGCATTAATGCACAATAATTGGCTCACGGAAATTTTTTTATTATTTTGATTGATATTTAAAAAGCTTTTTAAAATGTTATATTAAAAATAAAAAAATTTCAAATTTTATTATATAAAGATATAAAGGTATAAAGATAATAATATATAAGTTAGAAACTTTTTTATAAAAAGGAAAAATAGAGGATGCTGGTTTGATTTAATAAAAATTTAGAAAAATAAGTTTAATGAATAACCTTAAAAACATAATAATTTATATTCTTATCTTATTTATGTACTTTATTTTCTCAAAACAGTAGTATAATCACCTAATATGATTATTTTTATATAATTTATAAATTATTTGTCACATGAAAAATATTTTATATTTAAATAATTAAAAATAAAATTATTTTTTTTCGTAAACATATAGGAACCAATTTTATTTTCTTATGAAATTATATCCTTCTTAATAATCAATATAGATTGAGAGAATTTAATCATTTCTAATAAAAAGTTATTAATTTAGAAGATATTTTAATTTGAATTTTTTAAATTCATTATATAAAAAACAAAGAAATTCTATTCAAACTTCCTTTATCTTATTAATGTCTCATTAAAAAGAAGATATTAATAACAATAAAAGCAATAGTTTTTAGATATATATATAAAAATTTATTTTCATTTCAATTTTGGAAATCAAGATCTTTCTTGATCAATTCTCAATTATACTAGCATTGTACTTACTGACTGAGCATACCAGAAATCTCGGATAATCACAATGATCACATTTCTGATGGCATTCAATAGCGCGCTATGTAATTAATCCGTATGTAAATACATATTACAACAAAATGAATTTAAATCGATTGTTGAAGACAGATCATCTGAATGACAAAATACGCAAATACAATATATGTGCCTATTTACATATCCAAAATAGCATATATACAAGATATATTTGATCATGTTGAAAATCCAATTTTTGATTTTAGAGAAAGAAAATGTTTTATACAAAACATAAATTATTTAGAAAAATGCACATAAATGTATAAATGTCTGAAAATCATGTAAGAATACAATTTCCTATAAAAAAACTATATAAATCTATTTTCATCGAAAAATTATTAATTATTTTCCATTTTAATTCTTTAAAACTTAATTATCACGTAATTCGCAAAGAATAAATAAATAAATTTCGATTTATTGTCAAATTTTCTCTCTTAAGCCGACATTTCACAAATATCAACACCCTATACATATCGATCTAACAAATTTCTCAAAATTACAAAAATAGATGTTCAACGCGATCCAATAATTTTGTATATAAACAAGGAAATAAATAAGAAACAAACAAAAGAAAGTCGGGAAGAGGCGTTCACTTGCCTAGAGAAAGTAGGGAAAAGAGTATCGAGGAAACAAAGGCGGGTCCCAGCCAATGTGGATATCGACGTCGCTTCGATTCCAGCTTACAAAGGAAACAGAAAAATGTCCGAGCAACGTTCCGATAAGAGGACCACGCTCGAACGAACCTCAACTCGGCCGAATGCATCTGGCTGCGTGTTATCGGTTCGCCTGCAGACCTTGCGGTTCGACGTTTGACCAAGGTACAGGCATTGGTAGGAGGGGTGTTAAGGCCGTGGGTCGTGATCGACCCCAAAGATAATCGCCGGTTCT
>NW_006264180.1:130529-137298 GCF_000469605.1 Apis dorsata
CGGTGACACGGGCCAGAAATCGGTGTCGTAAAGCGACCACAGGTCGATTGACCGACCACCACCCTCGTCTTAATTCGATATAATGCGATCGAGCCAACCGATTACGGGCACCTGACGTCCGACAGTGGGGTAGACACCCCTTAGATAGCAAGGAGACTTGACGAATCTTGATAGGGGAGGTGTATCGCATTGTGCGGTCGTGCTATTAATTGTGCGTCGGTAAGGTAGACATGTCTGGTTACCGGCGGGACTACAATCGGCATGAAGAGAATGCGTGTAATTGTATTCTCCGCGAATTGCCACGATTTGTGGCGTTAAATGGATGGAGGGTTGTGGGAACATATTTTAGGAGGAGATTGAATTTCGCGAGTGGTGAAAGATGAAGGGTAAGAAGGGATGAAGATATGGTCGATATCAAAGTCACGCTAATTGCCTTTGTATCGTATTTACTTTTATGAATGTTTTTGTTAATTTATAGATATTTATATAGATTTCTAAAAATTGAAATTTTAATTTTTTTAAACTTGTTTTGTTTGAATTCCACTTTTTATAATTGAATAATACGCTTAATCTTATATCACTAATTTTATTATATTATTTAATTATATTCCAATTTATGATAATAAAAATATAGTAAATTATAGAACAAGTAAAAAAGTTCATTTTGTCTCGAAATTATCAGCCAAATTATAAGTAGGTAAGTTTATAATTGATAATATTTAATTCAAATAATAGCATAATAATTTAAAATTTGTACTTAAAGAAAAAATAATAAAAAATAAATCAATTTGAGTAGCATAAATGTGAAATTTATACATTATATATATGATATACATTATGAATGCTAAAAATATAAAACTAAGATTTCTTTTCCCTCTGTTACATCATTTTAGTTATTATACAGCATGCCAAAATTTCATCTCTTTATACTAGATACATAATTTGGGTGTTCATTGGTTGTAGAGATATCAATACCGCTAATTTTCGTATATATGATCAAATCGCATTAATGTGTAGTGACATTGTCCTCTCGATCATTGTCCTTTCGATCAATTATTTGTTGCCAAATACATAATGTAAATGATGTGAGAATAATCGCCTGCATTTAGTAAGATAATTATTATTCGTTTCTGTAAAGTATCTTAGTCTGATTGATTGATAATTTTGTTTGAAAAAATTTAAATTTTTGTGTGCAATTTCCTGTTCCCATATAATAAGCAACTATTGTGGTTCTATATGACGTTATGTTTTCTATAATAAATAAATCTAATCTAATCTGTGATAATCATTAATCTAAAAATTAAAAAGTGTACTTTTTGTAAAGTATTTTTCCTTTAAAAAATATAATAACGAGTGAAAATGTTCCATATAAACTTAAAATAAAATAATTTATAATAAAATAAACTTAGAAAATACTTTTAAAAACCTAGGAACAATTTGTGCAATAGAATATAACGAAAAGTTATCAATGATTAAGATAAAATCCTAAGTCGAAAATTCTAACAACTCTTTGAAACTTATAAAAGTTAAAAGTAAAAGTAAGATAACTTGTAAGAAGAATGATGACAAACGGATTGAAAATATATTATATACTGTAAAAATATATGTATCATTTAACAGCAAATCAATTCATTTAATTCCTTTGATTTATATTTACGTTTTTTATCGAAGCAAAAAAAAATGGAGTTTAATATTTGTAAACTGAAGAAAAAAGAAAAATAAGAATGATTAGTGCAACCAACCAGTAATAATTTTAGATTTAGGAATCATGTTTCGTCAGAGTACAAGGTAGTAAAGAAATAAAATTACACGAAAAGTGCGTTTCCACGTACCCAATGATACGCTATACAAGCGACATGTACTTCGCGCGATGTTTTTATAACTCATTGTTAGACTTTTTTCCTACCGTGATTCGTGCAGACGAGCAGTATTTTAAATTTTGCAAAAATCTACACAACGATAGCTGTATGCTGGGTACACTATATGCTGGGTACATTGTTAATCCTAAAATGTAGACACGAAAAAATATATCTCGTCTTTTGAGATCGAAATAAAATTTAAAAGACGACACAAATACATTCCCTTTTACATTTCTCCTCAACTTTTTCCCTTCATTACATATATTGTTCTAGCTAATTTAAAATTCTTTTGAGAAGCGATATATTAAAAATCTCGGATAATATTCTGATTGTTGAGTTATTTTATTTTATTTTTTTTTGAAATCTTATATCTGCAATCTTAAGTTTAATTTAAAGATTAAATTAAAGATAAGTTTGATATAAATAAATAAAGATAAATTAAGAGTTTGATATAAAATTTTTAAAATTTTCAACGTTTAAGTTAGAAAATGGAATGGTTATTACGAGTTATAATTACGTATCATTCATCAGTTGAACTGAATTTGAAATAATTAAGATATCGCGTAAAACTATCGTTGATTTGTTTTTCCTTCTAAAATTAATAAACTTACTTTAATTCGAATTATTTGCTACATATTTAGATATATTATTTTATTTCTAGAAAAGAATCTCGAAATCTATTTCTATAAGTTGAATTTCTACAATCACTGTTGTACAACTCGAAGTAATTATTAGTGTGTCAGTAACATGACCACTTGATATCATTTTCTTCCTTTCAACTGTTATTTCAATTGTCTCGAATGCTTAAAAATAAAAGATAATAATTGCAAAAATTTTCTTCTTTAGAAAAATTGAACTCGTACGATTGAAAAAATATCATTATTACTTTATGAATGATAGCCATCAATCACGTAAAGTATTAATATATTTATATCAATACTTATAAAATATTTTTAAAAAGTTGAATCTAAAGATTTTAATCGAAATTTTTCTATTCCAACTTTTGTGCTTTAGAATGTTTTAATTTTTAGAATTTATTTTAAAAAGTTATATTTCACAAATATATTAACATTTTATAAATAAATAGAGAAAGAAATATAAATACTTTAGTTCTGCAGAAAGATTTTACATAGAGTCATTTTTATTAAAGAAATATTTGAGATAAAAAATAAGCTGTCAAACTATGAGCAAAATTAATGTTATCAGTCGAAATTACCATAATTTGTAAAAAATATTTATATATATATATCCTTTGTTTTTCGTGTTAAAATTTTGAAGAATAATATTATCTTGAAGTTAAGATTAATACTTCTAAAAATATTTTCAGAATTTTAACAAGAAAGACAAAGGAAACAAAACAAAAAAAAAATCATATATCCTTTTTCGAAAAAAATTTTTATTGTTAAATCTTTTTTACCAGAAAATTTTGATAAAATGAAATTTTCATAATTCGAAAATTGTATATTTTCCTTCAAATTCTATACTAATAATTCTATAGTTGGTGTTTGAAAAGATTTCGACGATCATCGAAATGTGGTAAAACTATAACATCGTACTTCCTCTAACTGAAAACTCTGGGTACGACATTTGAATAAAGAATACTACAGAGTTGTTCGAACAGGGCGACACACAGAGGCAAAAATATATCGAGAAACGACATTGTACGACATGATTCATAACTCTCCGCGAGGAGTAAAAAGGCAAAATAAAAGCCATTGTTCTTGGCTTCCCCGTGAATCACGTCGTAAATTTAAGCTTCCGAGAGTTCACCCATTAGACACACGCTGTGTCTTGAGTTTCAGGGATACATAGTTTTCTCTTGGCAGCATTGGGAATCCATGATGTGTATTGTACGGCAATAATTTGATTTCTTTCGAGCCGAATGACATTCATGATATACGTGTTGCGATGGTGAGCTTCGATATTTCAAATCGAATCATCCTACGATCGATTAGGATATGCCTTCACTTTTGTAATGGAAATGTAGGGTAAACAGTCATGAAATTTTATTGATTTGTTTTTAATATATTTTTTAAACACCTATATTAAACATTGCTTTTTTTTATATTTTTAACATTAATATTTATAATAAAAATAAAATAATTCAAACAGTGATTTAATTTAATAAGAATATGAAAGTTTTTGAATAATTTAAAGATATTTTTAATTTTTTTTTATTAATATTAAGATAATATAATAATATTATAATTTGCAAATTTATTATTGATTTATTATTTTACTTATATTCATTATTTTTATATTTATATATTTATTATTTTATATTTTATATTTATTATTTTACTTATATTCATTATTTTTTGTGAATAAATTGAAAAATAAAAAAAAATATTAATCCAAATATAAAAAAAAAATTGTCACATAATAATTTATTTATTTATTATTTTGCATAACGATATTTTTAGCACTATTTTGATTATTTTTTATAATAAAAGTGGATAAATTGTATTATTCTAAAAAATATTTTCTATATTTTAAAAAAAGGTTGCAATTTACAAATAAACTATAAAAATTTTTCTAATTTTTGAAAAAATTAATTGGTTATCCAATAATTAGCACAGAAACTAGATCGTTTACTTTAATTATTTTTAAAATAATTATTTTTCAATTATGGGTCATCATGACGCAAATCGATGGGATAGTTTATATTTAAACTAGAATTTATAAAGATAGAAATCGATAACGATAATCTTCTAACTGAACAAGTTTTAGGAAAATAGATTTTCAGAACGAATCGATATTAACCTAGTTAGAAAACGATTGTTTACTTTATTTTTAAAAAAGAGATTTTTTCTTCTATTATTTAGATATTAACATTAAAATTATAAATAATTTTATAGTATTCGTAATTTTCACACAAATAATGTGTGACAAATTTTTTCTAGACTTTTTGCTTTTTCTTTGCTTGATTAAATATTATATCTTCATTATTCCAAAATATTTTTACAATGTTAAATAAATCTGTAATGTAAATGTAAAAAGTCTATATATAAAATATATATTATATAGTTAAATTTATAATTTACAATTTATAAAATATATAAATTAACAATAAAATACATAAATTTATTATTAATATATAATATAGATATTTTTTGTATAAATTTTATAAAAACAATTATTCAAATTATTTTATTAATAACAAAATTGTCGTGTGTCAATCTTTTTTTTTGTTAGTGTATAATTATATAAAATATCTTATAATAAATATTATATAAGATGTTCAATGAATTAATATGTATGATTTTTCAAGCATTTTTCAAGCATTAATCTGATAAAAGAAATTAAAAATGAAATTAAAAGAAATATATTTTCTTCAATAACAATTTAAATTCATCTGACTTTCATTATAATTTTAATATCTCAATTTAGGAGGAGGTTCACGAACACTATTCAAAGACTTTTGAATTGGAAACTAATTTCTAACCTCCCACGATAGATCACGAGCAATGAATAGTCTTGATATAAAGGGAACAATAGCCATTGATACGGCATCAAAAGCAATGATTCAAATTATGTATTATAGTGTGCCATTTAGAGGTGATTTATCAGATAAAATTGATCGTTTGCGTCAAAATATCATATTTAAAAAACGAATTTTCTGTCATCTGAATGAGGCAGTTAACGAAGAATATAACGAATTATTTTTTACGGTTCTTATTAATCAATCAAAAGATCGACGGCATAAACCATTTACGAAATCATTCTCTTCTTAATTTTGAGCTAAGACGATTGCGAGATAATTGCAACATAATCCAGTGCTATCGAAGAGTGAGAGAGAAAATGGAAAAATGAATTTTTTTATCTAATTTCTAATTTCATCCAAGATTTATGAAATTTATCAATTTTTATAGATTTTACATGATGCTTTTCATTTGTTCGTCATTTTTCCTCGTATTAACACATTTTCTATTTTTTTTAATTCATTTTCTCTTTTTCAATCAATCAAATTTTACATGAAACACACATAATTTCTCATATTGCACATTTTTGAATTCAATCTTTCAAATTCAATTTTCAAATTGACTTTTAATATTGATATTTTATTATATATATCATACCATATCATTCATTTTTATATATTTATACGAAAGAAGGAGCAGAAAATAAAAAAGATTTATATCTCTCTAGAGGAAATGACAAGAATTACTACTTTACATTTCAATCATTTCAACCAAAATTGATGAAATGATATTATAAAGTGATTCTTTTGTCAGAGAATTTCAAAGTAAGATTATTTATATATTGTGTTTATATATTCAAAATTAAAATTAAAACAGCGATAAATCTAATAACCAACCTAAAATAACATATCATTTCGCTTGTTGTTTAGACAAATTTCATTTTTATTAAGATATAATAGTTAATGGCTAATATATCAATCAAAAGATATTTCTATATAATTTAACATAATTTAATTTAATCTAAAATTTTACAAATTTTAACGTGATTTGAATATTAATCTAAAATAAATTAATATTTTGTGACTTTATTTGTAAAGTATATAAGTTATATAAATTGTATATAAAGATGAAAAAAATGAAAGTCGTTAATTTTTATTGACTGATCTCTTCCTTCTTTGTAATATCCTCTTCTATCATCAGAATTTTTATTAACTAAAATTGCAAGAGTTGCATATCTAAAATATTTCCTTACTACCTCGAGTAATTATCAAAATTTCCCAGAATAATTTTTTCACTTAAAAAAAAAAAAAATTACTCCCCGAGAATTCATCATTCTTTCCACGACCAATCATCCTACAAAGCTCTAATTTCGTCTCACGGAACAGCTGCCCCCCGGGACGCGCGTCCGGCTGACGCCATTACGATTTCAATTATCGAGGAAACCGGACCCCGGTTCGAAAGACTTTTTTTCTTTTTTTTTTTTTTCCC
>NW_006264180.1:137696-141283 GCF_000469605.1 Apis dorsata
TCGAAACCGTTCCGTGAATATCGATCGAAGAAAAATCTCTGGAATCTCTCGTAACCTCGAACGTGCCTGAAATTTTGGTCACGGTGACCTTTTTAAAAATTGATCCCGAAACGTGATTAGACGTATTTCGCTCATGGTCGGGGCGATACGCTCAACCCCTTAGCCATGTTAAGCAAGTGCAACTCGAGGAGAGTTGGGAGAATGGAGGGGGAGGGGAGGAAGGATTGAAACTGGAACAGGCCGAGAACGAAGTTAACCGTTTCGCGTTCGACTTCCATTTGGACCCATAGAAATTCCGGAATGGGATTACGACTCGTAAACTGATCAAACACGGTTAAAAATATCTAACGTGTCCAGGGTTTTCCATTTATATTTAAATTCGATGTCGCGGGGCAAACGAATATGTTCCTGTATTATATAGACATTTTCTTTTTTTTTTCTTTTTTTGCCGAGTTATCATTATACATATGTGTCTATATGAGATGGTTTCACGAACAAATGAATTGGATAAATTGAAATTGATGAAACGATGTTAATAATTTTTTTTTAGTTTTTAACATTGTAAATTAGGATTCGTCCTATGAATTCTTGCATGAGAATTGGTATATTTAATGTTGTGACTCGTACCATAACTAAATAGAAAAAATAATATTTTAATTAATACGAGAAAATAAAACTAATTATAGTAATTAATTTTAGTTTGTGTGATTAATATTTTGATTTATATAACAATAACAGATTTTAAATCATAATAATTAATTATAATATAATTTATCATAGCTGTTGTAATTATTTATTTTATAGTCATTATTCATACTGTAACTCCAATTGAATGTGAAGGAAGAAATATTAGATAAGTGCTTTTAACTGTAACTACTAATTATTAATCCAAACTTAAATTTTAAATGAAACTAAATCAGACATTGTTATATCTCTAATTTGATCTTAAACTTTTAATTTAGACAATCATATAATATTGTTAATATTATTGAACATTTACAAGAATATTGAGAAAATACTGAACGCTCTATATATAATGTAATAGAACAATTGTTATTTTTTTTTATCTAGTTTCTAATTTCTTTTCTAATGTAAGAATTCATTTAGCATTAATTTCTGGTTATAATAATCGATTATGCACCACTATAGTGATGTATGGTGCACTAACATTATTTAATTATTCTTAATTATATTTATTTTTTTTTATTTTTCAAATATTTGAATTATTATATTTTTCTATAAACGTAATGAAAAAATATTTTTTTAATTCTTTATATATTACTGAAATTAGCTAATCATTATAGTATTAATAAAATCTCACTTTTATATGAGATCAATACATTTTTCCTTTTTTTTATTATTTTTTTAAAGTAAACAAGAAAAATAAATGAGAGAATATGATTACATAATTAAATGACAATATTTATGTTCACTTGTAAGTTTGTTTAATAATATTTTAATTCTTGAAATACAAATATTTTAAACTTTTTGTTTATTAAATATTTTAAACTTATTCTATTCTTTTTTATATCTGTTATATCTAATAGACAAAAGATATTACTATAATAAAAAAAACTGAAGATAACTTTACAAATTTATTTAAAAAAAAGATGTGGAAATTATCAAATATTATCACTTTAAATTTCTATTGAAATTTTATTATATTAAATATACATGTTTAATAATGAAATTATGATTCATTAATTATGGTTCACATATAAATTTTTATTTAATTTAATATAAATTTAATAATATAAATGTCAAAAGAATTGAAGAAAAAGATTCTCAAATCAAAAAGAAAAAAAAAAGAGCTACTCTCTTTTTTAAAAACATTCTACATTTTATTTAATCAAATCAAGATCTTGCAATTATTCCAGAAGAAATATATCTCTTCACAATCTTTTCAAATAAGGAATCTTCATTTTATCTGGTTACGTACTTTCTATGCAAAACACAAAAGCGCAAAGCGACGTTACCCAAGGATTCACGCAATCGAATCAATTTTCTTCTTTACCTGATTCCCCTTCCCTCTATTCTCAACTGATACAAAGTCAAAATTCAAAGAGATTTGAGGAGACGAGCGCTTCGTCTCTACATTGAATTAAACAACGAGAACCACTTATATACATAAAAGTAAAGTGAAAGACGATGTCGCGAATGATTCTCCATAAAAGAAGACACGTTTTTCCTGTATCGAGGACTGTTCCTTTTACAGCTTCGCAGCACCCCTCGGCATTGTCGTGTTCGCGGTTGCGAAAGCTCTCTTTTGTCGACGATACCCGACGAATCGAGGAACCGCGGTCGAAATAACCGGTTTTCATCCGAGAGAACGTTGAAAGGAGCCAATGAAATCGCGGAACGTTTCTCTTTTTATCGCGAGTGGAACATCTTTGGCTTTGCTTGTCACGCTTGCGGAAATTCTATGGAATTTGAATGGAGAAGTTGAATGCAGAAGAAAAGGCTTGCTATTCCGAGGGCGCCATTTGCGCCTTTTGATATTGTGGAATGTATGTGGATGGGATATTAAAAATTAACTATTTGATTCAGAAATTTATTTTTTATTTAATATATTTCACTTAAAACTATTTACACAAATTATAATATTTGAATTCTTTTGTTTACAAAATCTTAAAATATTTATATACGATATACATAAAATATACAGTATACATATACAATATTTCACAAAAATTCAAATCTTATTATCGAGAAATCCATTAAACTATCTGTAATTTTGATTTTATAATTTTAATGAATGTTTATATATAGAATATAATGAGATATATAAAACAATTTTTTTTTAGCAAAAAATCTCTTTAAAGCAATGTCATATAATCCATCCTTCTCATATTTCAGCATTTACACAATTTTTCACGATTTTTCACGTATATTTTTTTAAATATAATTTCAATTCAAATATTTTTTACAGTGAAAGTATTTTTATATTTTAGTAAAATCTATATTTTATACATAAAATTAAAAAAACAAGCAAAATTTTTACATATGAATCTTTTATCTTCCAATTATTTATTCTATATTCTATTTTAACTCTACTTTTATGTATTTCATTAAAATAAAATTTCCTTAAAAATTTGCACTACAAGATATCTCATGATATAAATAAAAAAGAAATGCACGATAAAAAAAATAATCTTATTTTTTACATACCAAGGATATTCCCAGAATATAAATATTTTCAAATATACCAATATACCAAAAATATTCATATAGTTAAAATAAATTTAAATGCATACTTATCTCATGCTCAGATAATCAACCATTCTACTATATTTTCTACTAAATGTATAATTTTTGTTCTAAACTGTACATTTCACACTATCTTGTTACACTTTCGTGATCCATTCTATTTACCACGGAACGCGATCAAACGTTCTAAATAAACGAATACCAAAGGAAAGAAAAACAGTAAATTCCCAAGCTCGTTACGGAATTCCATTTTCTCGAATCGCAGTTTTTCTCTTTCAAACATCGGGAATCGAATGATTCTTGCGTTTTCACTGGAAACAAATTGAACGAACGATTCTCATTCTCTCTCTCTCTCTCTCTCTCTCTCTCTCTCTCTCTCT
>NW_006264180.1:141521-150369 GCF_000469605.1 Apis dorsata
TATACCGTTTCACGAAGCTCGAAAATCCTTGTGTAAATTTCGCGAAAAGAACGGGCGGAAAGAGGTAGGACCGAATCCCCTTGGGGACTCGAGCCCGCGCCATTTTTGCGAGAACTAAGAGTGCCTTTCCATCGTGCGCCATCGATGCCCGTCGATGTCAGCAACTTTTTCCACTTACTACGCTTGTTCGGTTCCGGGCCGCCCTCCTCGAATACGTGCCCAGTGGCATATTTTTTCGTATTGTTGGAACTTACGGGACTGTAAAATATCCTGGCTAGTCCGCTCTGTAAATATTGGCAGGATTCGGGGAAACGTACGATGGAAAACAATGCGGCCAATATTGAATTCCGTTCCTGATCGCTCTAACGAATAATAACTTATGGGGATCGAGCAAGACTCGGGATTACCGTGTAAGTAATGATTTTAGGGAGAAATGTTTCGGGATGAAAGTTGAATAGCTTCGAAAGAAATGGACGTATACATTTATGGGTGAAAGAAATTAAGCGAAAGTGAAAAATAACGAGAGTGAATATTTTTTTTTTTTTATTTTTTCTTCGAAATAATTTTAGAGAAAAGTAATATTTGAGGTTTGTTTAATTGTTTAAAGGAATTTAAAAATTTGAATACTTGATCTTATTTTAATTTTAATTATAGAATGAGAAGTTTGCTGGTCAAGAATCAAGAGAGTAAGAAGTTTAATTGTTATTAATGTGCTTGTAAATATTACATGATACTTATACATACAAATAAAAATATACTTATATATCAAATAAAGTTTTGTTAAAATTTTTAATACGAAAAAATAATCATATTCTTGTCTTTTCTACTTTAACAAAACTGTATCTGAATTGAAAATTTTGTAATAATTTATATTTTATAAAAATTATTATTTTGGTTAATTATTAAAAACTATTAATTATGATATACTAATTAAGAAAATATATTTTTTCATATAATATTTTAATAGTTATTAATGTATTTTCATTTTAATTTTTGGTTATTTTTCAAATTTAAAGTTATCTCCAATTTGCATTAAGATATTAAAAAAATGATCATTTTTTTATTGGTAATAAAACAAACAATTAATTTATTATTATTCTATAATCTATAATAAATTGCTTATTTTTTTACTGATAATTTGATAGTTTATAAATGATATAAAATTTGTTTTAAACATATTAGATATAATAATTCAAAACTATCTCTCTCTTTTAAATGAATATGTAGAAAACAGATAATAATAAATTACAAACACTATACAATAACCAAAAAAGTTAAATATAATGGTTTATTATTTTAATTAGCAAGATAATAAACTGTTTTATCAGAACATGCCTTTGATTCTTTGATTTAATTAAATTTCATCGTATTAATTTATTGTGCAATAAATAAAATATAATTAATCACAAATATTTTGATTTATTAAACAGTCAATCCAATATTGTTATAAACAAATATGGAAATATTTGTTTATAACAATAATCTGACACATTATTGCGTCCAAATATTAATGCAATTATAAATATTTTTGTAAAATATTATATTTCTATTTATGAATATTTCTCGTAATAAAAATACCAATTTGAACGAGAAAAATATTCCACCTTTTTGTTTACTTTTACATATAACAGTAATAATCGAAACCAGTAATAAATGAATCTTTTCACTAAATAAAAAGTTAATATTTTCTTCTAAACGTACCAGTTTGTTACATAAAAGAAGTTGAAATATTATGATCACATCGCAATATCGTTATGCGAAGAGAATATTTAACCCTCAGTAACGACGTCACCTTCTTGCTTCCTGCACCTAAATAATAATTATCAGCTCGATGGTAGGATAATTGGCGAGTATTAATGGCGGCGATTAAAGTAGCGGTAACGAGATTTTAGCGCAGATTGCCAGTCTAATTTCGTAATTATGTCTGTGAATTTAAACATTTTCCATGATATTTGATGGTCAACCATGATTAATTCCGTACGTCGCTTAAAATGGATATGGTCGGATATGTTTCAAATATATAAATAAATATAATGGAAATGATTATTGAAATAATTTTGATGAAATGAAATAATATTTGGAGATTTATTTAAAAAATATAGAAAATATAGAATGTAAAAAATTGACATGATGATTTCTTAATATGTATTAGAAATAATTTTGCGTATCTATTTATATTATTTATTTCAAATATTTTCCTTTGTGTTTATAATTTAACAAAATAATAATTATAAAATGAAAAAAGAAAATTCAAGTAAATTATTGGAAATAATTATTTGAAATGATATTTTATATACTTATTTTTTTTATGATTACAATTAAATAAAAAAAAAAATTATAAGAGAGAAATATATATAAAAAAGTGAATAGAAAAAATACAAATTTATTTTAGAATTTATTAAAGAAATTGTTACATTTCAAATAAAACGTATTAGAAATAATTATTGAAATAGTTTTATTTAAACGAAATAATAATTAAAATAATTATAATAAAACTGTAATAATAAATATAACAATGGGAGCTAAAATGTATTAAGATAAACGAAATTATTAATTGAAATAGCATTTCATATCTAACCATATATATTTCATTCTTTTATTTTTCTTCGATTATTATTCAACAAGAAAAATAAATATGGAAAAATAAATATGGATTTTTTCTAATATTTTTTAATTTATAATTCAATTTGTCTTGAAGTAAAACTTCTTACTTCTTACTTTATATAACATTTTATGTTATATAAATAAAAATATTAAAATATATTTACAATGATTTACTGAATACAGAATTTCATAAAAGTTCAAATATTTCATCACAATGATCCATTAATAATAAAAATAATAATTAATTCGAAATACTTATTATAGCTGATCAAATAATATTCTTAAAGTTAAATAATTATTTTATCCCGCTTATTTAATATAAAATAATTTATTATATTATTATTATTATTATTATTGCAAATTAACAAAATTAAGAAAATAGTTTCGCGCAAATATTTTTCATTGCTTATTTCGAATAGTATTATCCAGAACTGATCATTTCTCTGCAATATACATATATCTCTTGGTTACATATGGTTACACACGCGAGCATCGAGATAATTATGTTTGGCACAGTTTGGACGACCATATCATAAAATAAAGCCACGGAAATATTTACAACGACTCGTTAACATAATAGGATAATGGAATACGCTTTGTAAACCTTGAATGAGATAATTCATTTTGATAATTATACATATTCAATAAACCTTTCTTCATTTACATCGGAATTGCTTTCGTTAATCGACTTGTTATTCCAGATTTAGCTTTAAACGATCATAATAATAATAAATATATATACAATTAGAGAAATGTGTATACATTTCTTTAGTTTTTTATCCAAATATACATTAGTGCTATGGAAAAAATAATGGAAAAAATAAAATAAATTCTGCATTACTATTTGTATATTGTACCATTAAATAAAATAATTATGTCATTAAAATATATTATTTGTAATCTAATAATAATAATATTTCGTTTAATTTTTAAAATTGTTTTAATTAAGTGAATTAAATAAGTAAAATAAGAAAAACAACATTTTTTTATATTTTTTAATTTATAGTTACAGATAATTATTGTAGTAATAAAATTGTTAAAAATTTTTCGATAAGACTAATATAAATAAAAAATAAAAACTAATATAAATATGTACATTCATACCATATTTAAATAAATTTAATCAAAATAATAATAATAATAAATATTATTAGAAGCATTTATTTAATTCGAAAGAAATTGAAATCCAGAAAAAGAATAATCAATTTCTAAAATATTTCAATAATTATTATTAAAGCATTATTGCACAACGTACAAAATAATACTGCAACGCCATCTAAATGTACATAATCTAATTAATATTATTTAATGTGAAATTGCAGCAAAATTAAAGTAGTTTCACGTGACTATATTTATGCGGAACAAAAATGCAATATTACAATACTCATTAATTGTCATGAATATATTTTATTCCTGTAATTACTTCAATAGAATAAACACGCGTAATTTTCGATTCTCGACTAGCAAAATAAAATAAAAAAAAATAAAATTACTCGTTATTCGTTATCATTTAAAAAAAAAAAAGTCAAAAGCAATTCGACAATTCCTCGAAAATACCTCGATAACTGTCGCGTTACGGATCCTCCCTGCGACAATTAGCGAAGCGCCACTATATTTTACGTAAAGTATTCGCTGCACAAAGCGGCCATAACACTTAACCAAGCTGCATTCCAACTCATCCGCAATTCTTCAACGCAGTTGTACACGGGCTCCTCTCGCTTGGGACACCCGCCACGCGACCGTAAACCGAACATCGAAGTGCCGACATTAAAAGTAATATCCCACTAGACGTAATTGTGGCCGCGATGAGGATCATTGCGGCACGTCGAACGATACCGGAAGCGCATGATAGCGAGGGGTAACGCGCGATAGCCAGACTTAATGCACTAGAGATAACCGTAATAGCGGGAGGTTTACAGCGCGAAAGGTGAGAGGGAGTTGCCGAAAATAATGGGAGCGGCTTACCGCGGCATCGCGTTTCGCAGTTCATTCATTTTTGCGCGGTTACCCACCTCGACATACCAGGCAGCCCCGTTTCAAATGGTAGCAGGTGCAGAGGGCAAGAACGGGAGGGCAATAGGATGAGAGATATTAATATTTTACTTTACGAACGATTCTTCTCTGTTGGAAACGCGGCACAATTCCAGAAATCCGTGGTGTTGTGTATTTAACGCATTAAACATTCCCACGTTGATAATATATTCTTTCTTCCCTTCAAAATACACAGATGTGTATATCCTTTACGCGTGGATGTCCTTACACGTGAGAATTTTCGCGAGTTTTTGCTGTCACACTTGCGTGTAGAATAGAATCAAATTCTAAATTTTAAAGAAAGAAAAAGTAAAACATTGCCGAAATTTAGTCAGTGGGAGAGATCATTTTTTTTTAAATTTGCGGAAAGACACAACGGATACAATAATTGGAATTGTATAATAGATACGGAAATTGTGAACGTAGTAGTCTCGATGAGCTTTCTTATTGAATTGTCATTAATTCTTTATAATCTATTGTAAAATATTATAAACAGTTAAGTAAAGAAAACTTATGTAGAGAAAAATAAACATCATTAAAAATCATATAATCAAAAAATTAGTATTAATATCTTCATAATATATAATTTTTTCAAATTTTCGAGTTTCTAAAAATCTTAATGTATTTATCTTTCTACTACTTTATTTTCTTCCTTCTTTTCCTACAACTATATTATTATGTTCTCTATAGTCAGTCTATATAGTGTCACTTGTGATAATCTTGATGAAAATCCATTTATAATCAATAAAAAGAATATAGTAACGAAGTAGAATTTATTACACAAAACTGATTATTGACAAATCTTTAATCCATTAGATTTGATCATTAGAAGATTAAAAAAATTAAAAAATAATATAAATTGTAACTTTTATAGACTTGTGATTTTTAACCAAACTTTTATTTTGCTTCATTATATTTAATTAATAATACTTTACTTTTTTTCTCAATCAATTTAAATACATAATTTCTCCAATCTTTTATTGTCAAAATCAATTCTCAATTATGTTATTAAAAATATAATTCAATCCACTCGATGTTCATATCACTTGTTTCTATATATATATATATATGCGTATATAAATATACTAACAGCGAGCATTGGTAAAAAGACACTTGTGTTTAAGTCCATCTAGTGATGAAAATAGGAAGGATTCTCATACATTTATATATTCAATTGTTGATTGTTCTCTCAATCGATTTAAATACATATAATTTCTCCAATCTTTCATTCTCGAAATCGATTCTCAATTATAATATATATTATTAAAAATATAATTAAATCCACTCAATGTTCACTTACTTCTGTATAAGTATACATATATAGGACATATTAACAGCGAACATTTCTAAAAAGATGTTTGTGTTTAAATCCATCTAACAATGAAAATAGGAAGAACTGTCATAATTTATACATTCAATTGTATAGAAGATTACGCGTTATAGTTAACGTTACATTTGATAATAATCTATTTCACTAGTTCATAAGCAAATGACGTGTTCATAAAATTCACGGTATCGTTGAGAAACGATTGTTAAAATCCTTAGTCCAATGAATTCTTGATCTTCTCTTTGCAAATTCTGCTATAGTTAGTTTTTAATTGTTTCCCGAGTCTAAAGGATGCTCTATAAATCGTACTTTTCCAAATTATAAGTAATTAAAACTCTGAATTGAGTTTCATTGAGATGAGATTCGATAATCGTGATATCATAAATCCAGATCAATATTTTTCAAAACTTTAACAAGGTGCACGATTCTATTTCTAGATGAAAATAATCGCCGAAAATATCCCATTTCCAATGATTCCATTTCACTCTATGCGCTGTGTTGGATAAAAATAAATCCCCTCTCTGAAGCAGATTCTCCTAGCAGACAAATCTCGGTTAGAGCAGACGTTAGCAACGACGTCGCGACGTCTCGTACTCGCAGAGACAAGCCACGTGGAAACATGTCGTTAAAATAGCGGACGGTTTATCGCAGGATAGTTAACGAGGGACTAAAATTGCCGTTAGTCGTTGACCGGAGAAACGAGACAGTCCGAGGGATTATGGAACTGGATTATAGTCGTAAAGCGTCGACGCCTCGCCACTCTGATGTATTGGAGGAGTTGGAAAAAAATGGCACGCGGAAAGAGCCGTTTCCGCGTCCCATCACAACGCATGTGACAGAAACATTAAAGGCTAGGAGTGCTGAAACGTGTACACGCCAAGTATTTGTAGTGTTTGTTTCAGAATGATCAGAAAAACGTTGTCTGAGGAATTTTTATTGGATTGATTTTTCTTTATGCTGTGTTGAACATTTTATCCGTGTAAATCTGTTCGTTATATGTCATATAGCAATAATTGAATATATAGGATATTACAATATTTATTTCTAAGTATTTCTAAAGTTTATTTATTAAATAAAAGTATTAATTGAATTTTGTGTTGAATATTTATAACATCTTACATATATACATGTATAAGTTATATTACTATTACTAAATATCTATTTATTCGAAATATTTATTATAATTCGAATTTTGAAATACAAATAAAATAATATCCAATTATCTGGATATATATTATATATATATTATTTAAATATCATAGATAATTATTTTCACTAACTTTTAAAACTTCAATTTTTAACTTTTTCAAATAACTAACGCGTTGCAGTTCCGATATTTCAATAATTATCTAAATTATTATTATAAGATTGATATTTTATAAAAAATATTAAGAATTGAAAATAGTTCTATTCGAATAATCGAATATTTGAATATCGAATAATATTCGAATTCAAATTATTCGAATATTCTGATTAATAGTCGATTTTCGAAATAGAATTCAGATTATTGATGACTATTCTGAGTATTTGAATACTTAGATTCAAATATTTGAATATTCGAATAATAAGACTTCTATTCTATTAACTATTTATTTTATTCATTATTCATTATTACTCTTGAATATTTTTATTAATAAATTATTAATAATAAGTTTTCGAAATGGAATTCAGGTTATTAATTACCGATTTTATTTCGAATATTTAAACATTTGTATAATAGAATTTATATAAAATAAGAAATACTTAAATATTTGCGAGAAACGACATCAACGATGTGTTCCTCTAGTGACGAAAACAGAAAATATCGCTACAATAATTTTTATATTAATCATATCTCATTTTTATATCACATATCTCATCAAAGAAAGAAGAATAAAACAAATATTTCTTTAAATTATATTTCCATATTTAAATATTATATCAATTTATCATAAGAAAATTTTGTATAAAGATTATACTCCGAAAAGATTTTCACTCCGAATAATTAATTTATAAAAAGCATCAGGTATTCTTTCGAGAATATCTCATATAATTTTTTTTATTTTTTGCACATTAATCATTCGTAAGCCGGAACCTATTAATTATTTCTCATGGAAGTTGTTAGTAGGAGTGGAACTCGATTATCTGAAACAATCCAAAGTTCGGATAATTGAGATCTAAGTTCCATTGATAGGAAACGACCTCGAATGGCGAAGGAAGAACGAACGGTACTACTTAAGAAAATTTTCTGTCTTTAATTAGCTGCTACTGTTTAATTGCTCGAACCTTTCTCTCATTCTGTAAGATATTTCATTCGACACAAAGAAAATTATCGACTTGAGAGAGATAAAAGAACCAATCATTCGACATGAATCACTTAAAACTACTTGATTAACCGGATAATCAGAAACGGTCGATTAAACAAAATTTTCACGCATAAGTTCGAATCATTCTTAGTCATAATCGATTAATCGTTATTACAACTGATGAAAAATTTCTTTGTAGCACTTCAAGTCCTGAATATATTTAATGTCTTAATCTTTTTTAATAATTTTCACTCGCAGTAATTTTTTTATGTTTTTTGTAATATATAAGGAAAAATATAAAAAAAGATCAATTATAATCATTTTTATTATAAAAAGAAATTAAAAATTATTAAAAATCTTTTTATATTTTTGTATATTAGTTTCTTTTTTCTTTTTATTCATTTATTTTTTTTA
This sequence comes from Apis dorsata, assembly GCF_000469605.1. Lineage (NCBI taxonomy): Eukaryota > Metazoa > Arthropoda > Insecta > Hymenoptera > Apidae > Apis > Apis dorsata. The sequence continues at coordinate 150,183 of NW_006264180.1, forward strand.
TTATATTATTTTATATTTTATATATTTTTTATATTTTTTTCAATATAATTATTAAGATTATATTGTATTATATCAAAGATTGCATAAATATTTGTTTAAATACACATTTTTATCATTTTTATTTAAACATCTTAATTATAGAATATCAAAAGATACATTAATAAAAATATAAATCAACAAAAACAAT
>NW_006264180.1:150730-174963 GCF_000469605.1 Apis dorsata
ACTATAACTTTAACTTTATTATACTTTAACTTTTCTATACAAATTTTTAACAAATATATATTTAACATATAAATATTATATACAATAGTTAATACATTATATAATATATTAATACATTAATTATATAATAATTAATACATTATAAAATATTAAAACAAGAACTCATATATTTCAAAAATTATTTTTTTATATTTAAATAAAATACTTAATTTAAATACCATTTCCGAAGAAAAATTTTCAAAATCCTATTTTTTATTATATCGAAAAGATAAAAATATTCATTTCTATTCCATTTCAAAAATCTATTTTCTCCAACTATACTTGACAAGGAATGTTGATCATTCCACTAGATATGCAAAAATGCACGCGTTCTGCCCCTAAACCTGTCCGATTCCTCGATATTCCTAACGAATTGCAAATGCTATGCAGTCAGAAAGATCTTCCAATCCGATATTCGCTTGATATTCACCTCATATTCATCTCAATGCTTCCCAAAGATGTCGGATATCAACGGTCATCTTATGCGAACGTAGGACAGGATTCAAATTAATCCAGATTGCGCGTGACAGAACGTTAAGGGCAACTGGAGTTCTCTGCACGACATTTCGAATGACGTAATAAAATTACGGATGGCAGAGGAATCAACGAGGAACTTGTGACTTTTAGATCGCAGCGTCCTCTGAGGGTTTCGCTGATGCTCTGATCTCCTTCCAAGGAATCTTGATCTGAAGTTTTCAAGGAAACGGGGACCATGAATTTCTCTTCTATCTTTCTTTTTTATTTCTTTTTTTTTTCTTTCTTTCTTTCCTTGTCAAGGGATCCATTTAATGGAAAAATCTCGTTAAACGTAATTGTTCTCTTGATAATTCTATCAATTAGACGTAAAATGTATTTTTAATTATACACTTTTTGTAATGAAAGTCTTCAAGACTTTGTGGATCTCTATTGCAAAATTAAGAAATGTCACAGAATTTTGAATATTGTTATTTTTTTTAATTTTACTGGCGTCTATATGACGCTTTATGATAATGAAATAAAATAAATAAGATAAAGCGAGATAGATAGATATTTTAAGATATTAATGTTTTAAAGAATTTATGGTAGATTATATCTTGATTGAATAATAACTGATAATTTAATTTATTAGATTGTAATTAATTTTTATGTGGAAAAGTCAAAATTAAAAATAAACAGTCTTAAGTATAAATTATATACAAGATTCATATATGAAATAAGGAAAATAATAGTTATTTGATTGAGTAAACTATGAAGAATACCATTTAATTTTAAAACGAATCATGTACTATTTAAATCAATTTTTTTTAAGTATTTAATAGAAATAAGTTTGTAAGATTTTATTATCTTTGAGATCATAGACAAAATTTTTGTTAATGGAATAATAATTGTATAATTATCAAATATAATTTTATATAAATCTATGTAACAAAAATAAATTCGAATAACATTATTTTATCTTTTTATATCTAGACTTTGCACATTAAATCATTTTATGAAACTCAACATCAATTTATATTATCTGAAATCTGAATTATCCAATGCTTTATGCTGCTAATTCAAATATATTTATTTTGTATACAAAGAGATATTATTACATTAATTATTAATAAAATTCTAGATAACATTCTATTTATAATGAGAATTTGGACACGTATTCTTAATCTATTAATAACAAACCTTGCAAAAAAAAATGCAAAAAAAAAAAAAATAAATTAAATACTACTTTTTTATTCCACGATATTTATAATTATCGATAATTTATGATTTTTATATATTTCTTGATATTAATGCATACATTCAAATTTTATATTATTTCAATAATAATTATATTATATTATAGTTAATTATAATTATTAATTAATTATTATAATTAATAATTATGCTTGTTTTAGTATTTATTTATTTTCAATAGTACCATACTTTATGATTTCCAGTATTTTTCAACATTAATGCAATGTGTTCAAATTTTACATACATATTGATAAAAATCATAAGATATGCTAACATTTAGTCACACAGTATTCTCCAGAATATATACTCTGGCATAGATTGATAAGTTATCTTTCTTTATAACAAATATAAACAAATATAACGAAATAATTTATGCTAAACTTTTTCAATTTGACGCTTATATTTGACCACAAGATAATTAACAATTCTATTCATCTTCCTAATCTCAAAAAATTAAAAATGTCGATCAACGCTTCCAACCACAAACTCATACTCGGCGAAGCTCGAGGGCGCGAGAAAGAATATTGTCACCTCGAAAACTGAACACTTTCCACCAATCTCTTCTCCTAACGAGAATAACAAAAGCTTTCATCGACAGAAGAACGAACCGCTTGGTAATTCAGTTCGCAGAAGGGTCGAACGATGCTCGTAATAGGGCAATGCTTCACCGAGTTCACCCTAGAGGTTTCGAGACCCTTTTCGCGGTCGACCAGGATGAATCGTTCGTTCTAAGGAAATAGGTCGCCGATCGATGCTGGTATTCGGTAATTTTATGGTTCGACGGAGCGGGTTATGTTAAAAGATTGCGCTATGTCAGGTGTGAGATGGTATTCCGGTATTAATTTGGAATTTAAGAGGGCGCTTCCATCGCTCCCTATTTGTCTTATCCCGGCGAATCATCATCGCGTTTTTCATCCCTCGAACGCCAGAATCTCGGGCGGGATTAAGGCTCCTTCTGGAACGCGTTATATATAATTGAAGCTTCCTTTCCGAACCGTGAAATTGAGTTCAGCTAAACGACGAAGCATTGTATGCGACGCATAATCATCTGAGAAAAAGTCGTTTTGTCATTTTCCAATCAGATGGCGTTATTATTCTTGAAAAAAATTTGCTAGATTTAAGATTTAATTTAATAATATAATTTTTATTTTGCAATAATTTGATGAATAAATATATGTAACAATTTTGAATCTGTAAATTACATTGGTTTAAGAGTTACTTAACTTAATTTAACTTAATCAATATGTATTTCGATTCTATTTATGCATATTATAAAATATGATATAAGTTTAAAAAAAACATTTTCGTTAACAATTCATAGCGAATTTAATATGGTATTATTAGATTTAAATTTGAAATAATCAACTTTTTTTTTATTGGAAACGATAAATAATTTTGTTTTGAAGTATCTCTATTTTCTAAAGTTTATATTTTTGTTTTTTATTCATCGAATAAATCGAAAGATACAATCAGAAGATATAAAATTTTAAAAGAACTTTCATTAATAATATTGTATTATAATCTTCTTTGTTGACAGATTTATATTAATATTGTTTGACAGATTAAAAGAGAGAAGTTACTTTATGTAAGATATATATATATATATTTTTCTACTTTTGGAATTGGTTAAGTAAAAATGCTTTATAACAGATATTATCAAATTAATAATATTTTGACAATAAAAATAATTTCATGTATTCGATCTTTAAATTTATCCTCGTCAAAACTATCTTTTTCTCTCTTTCGTTCAGTCATTTGCAGAATCTTAACATAAATTAATAATAATTAATAACTTAATTTAACACACAACTAACACATAATATGCTAAGAATATCAAATTCTAAATTCGAATAACTTTTGAAACAATGAATTCTTATAGAATTCTTAATAAATTCAAAACCGATATATTTCATTTATTAAAAGATAAATAGATATTCATCATTCATTGTTATAGTAAGAAATAGAAAAGAAAAGTTTAACTGATTGCTATTGAATAAGATGGAGTTAATAAATTATGTTATCGAAAAAAAAGATGTAGTTTTTTACGAATAATGCGCTTCTATTTCGTAAAGTTCAAGAGAAGTTTGAGTGTTGGTACTTGATGAGGGATGTTGGCGATGCAATAACTCTGAGTTTTTCCAAGCTTTATAAAGAATAAGAATGAAAAAGAGTAGATAATATAAAGTGTTTTTACTTTTCTTAGAGAAAATTATTCGAAACTTTTCAATCGCAAAAATTTGTCATCTGGTTTATTTCTCTTTAATATCATTTAATGTAATTTCGAAATTTATTCTACTTCAAGAATTATTCTTCATCAAGAATATGAATATGAATATGTATCCTTGACAAAGTATGAAATATAATCATTTAATGTTCTTATACATGTAATTCTATAAAAAGTTATATTATGAAAGACTTTAATAAATTCAATCAATAGATTATATGCAAGTCCATCAATGCATATTATATGTTCTATTATCAGAAAATGGAAAGGATTTTAACTCTTTAGAATCTCAAAATAAAATTTCGTTATAATTTTTTTTTATAAATAAAGTAGTAATCATACTTTTTATCTATCTCATTTTTTTTATCTTAAAGGTCATAATGTTATTTTTAAACTGTTGAAATCATCTTAATAATAATTGAAAATAATTGTATTATAAAAAAAAACAAATGATATTATTGTTCAAAAAAATTCGACCTTAAAGAAACAATAAAAATAACTTTGAAAATATATATCTTTTTTATTATTACTGTTATTCTGTATTCCAATTACATTTAGGTTAAAAATATGAATTTACAAGAATAAACATATCTAAATAAAAGTAACTAATTGTTTTTTTAATTTTATTATGTCTTTGAAGATAAAAATTATTCAAAATTATTATAGCCATGAATAAAATATGTTGATATTATTTTGTTCTCCTGGATTTACAGAATATTTGGCAACTTGCAAAGCAGATAATAATAGCTAAATTACGTAGATTTATGTATTTGTAAAAAATTTAAATATATAAAAATCTATAGAATATAATATGATATACAAAAGATAAAAAATAATCAGAGCAAATATTAAAATATTAAATATTTTATTATATATTATGATATTTAAAAAATGCAATATATTTTTACTTTAATTCCATAATTGTAAAGATCTAAATATAAATATTTTATATAAATATTCTATTAATATTTTTAGTCCAAAATTTATCAATGTTTTATTAAAGAGATTTCCCATATCTCGCATATTAATTTTTGATAAGTCAACGAAATTTAAAATGACTACAATTTACATTAATAATACTGAATTCTTATGCAAAAGAAAACTCTTATCCTTCTTTCACATTTCTTAGAAAAATTCATAATGCAATTTATGTACGTATCAATCATCATATAGTAAGAAATATATAACATATATTAACATATATTAACGTCATATTGAATTTTACAAATAGATCCTATCTCACATCTTTCACATCATTTGAATATTTCCAAAATTTCTTATCGTTTAATCATTTGAATATTTTTATTAAAAATCTTCATTTGAATTCTTCCATTTCTCAATTCCATTCTTCAATGAAATTAATAAAATTAATTTAGTATCGTGCTCTATATGTTTTTCTCTTTATTAAAATTTTTAATTCATCATGCGAATGAATAAAATAAATTGAATAAAAGAACAAACAAAAAGAGGATTAAACGATTAAAATGAAAGATAGAAAAATTAATAATAAAAATAATTAAAAATTCTGAAAATTCTTTCCATTCACCAATCTCATAAATATCTAGATTCATAAATATATCATAGATTATTATTAATTCCACCTAATTTTTCCAAATAACGTCTACCACTTCTATACATATTCGATGTGATGGTTGGTGAATAATTTTCGTAGACGAGTTGCATGAAGATGGCTTTTCCATGTAGCAGTTAGAAATTATCGCACCCCTTCGAAACACATCGATCCGCAGCCCCAAAACCAGGCTCGCGCGAGGAAAACGAAGGGACAATAGGGGGCAACGACGAGGCCGCGTGGTAAAGCGAACGTTGCCGGAAATTGTATCACATTGGGAATTAGGTTAGACCTCGTAGGATTCACTGGCTCGAATTACCGGATAATTATGCAGGGAATTCGCGTATTGCTGGCAAATATGAGTTTTTGACGAATTAATTGATTGTAAGGTATCAATTATTTTTATTGTTTTTTGAACTTATGAATATTAGATCTAAATATTCGGATATTTGAGTATTCCGTTGTATTCGTTTCATTTATTATTTTTATTTTCATTATTATTATTTTTATTCAAATGTCCAAATATCCAGAACATCGATTATTTGAATACTTGTTTTATAGTACCTGAATACTAGTATATCCAATATGAATATTTGAATATTTTGAATGAATATTTTACAATACCTGAATATCTGTAATATAGTATATTTCTGAATACGAGAATTTGAATACTTGTTTTACAGTATCTGAATACTTTAATTTAATTTAATTCAATTTTGATGTCTAGATGGATATTTAAATATATCCGATATATGTAATTTAATAGTGTAAATGAGTATATATCTGGATAGTTATTCAATTCATTCAATTATTAAATTTAATAAGGTAAAGATTATTTATCATTATATTAATATTGACATTCAAATATTATTTAATTCAACGCATGAATTTTTATAAGTATTTTTTTATTGGAAATGATAATTTATATAGGTAGAATATTTATATTGACTAATATAATATTTAAAAAAATTTTATTGCACCAAATTATTTTCTTCAATTCTTAAATTATAATTTTTATTTTAAATATTGATATAAATGATTATAATGATTATTATAAATTATAAATGGTTTCGAAAATATTAGAGAAGATCGATTTAAATGATTGACATTCTTCAAAGAAATCAAATTGTTAAGTGCTTAGCGTTCAAGAATTTCTACTTTTCCTTTATATCGACTTCCTTCGTATTTGAGAGTAAAGAAGATTGAGTCTTTCTTTGAGAAATTCGATGGATCAGCACGCTATCTTTATCGTTCGAAATATATCCATAATAATATTTCTTCCAATCACTGTCAATCGTTTTCAAGAAATTTCTCCACAGAGATTCTTTGAAAGTTAATATCGAATTTCTAAGATATATATAAATGTTTAAAAAAATTCAGAATTAATTTAATTGATTTATATATATATATGAATTCAATAATTATTATTTAAGTAAATTTATATATTTGCAAATTAAAAACAAAATTTCTTTTAATTTCTTTTAATTTCTTTTAATTTCTTTTAATACAAAATGAAGAATTTCTAATAAAATTATTATTTTAGTTAAATTCTTAATAAAATTTAATTATTATACTTTCTTTTATTTCATTCAATATAAAAATAGATTTGTATTTTTTGATATATTTCATTATTTTATTTTTGTTTTATAAAAATATATCATGATTAATCCAACTCTTGGATAAATCTAGGAAATATGTTAATAATATGTTAATAAAATTTTTACAAAAAAAATAAAGAATTAAAAATAAAAGTTTTATTAATAAGTTAATTAATATTATATTTTATAGTCTTTATATATAATATAAATGTATGTTAACATATATGAAAACATTTGTAATAAAAATACATTTGTAATAAAAATATAGACTAATATAAAGTGATCGATCGATTTATTATAGAATTTAATAATTAAATATTCCATTAAATAATATTTATTGCATATCAATATCAAACTTGAAACTAAATGCAATTTAAATAGTTTATCATTTTATTATAAAAAAATAAGTTATATATTATAATAAACTATATTTTAGCATAGAATTAGAATGTCTTCCTCTTATATATTCAGAATAATAAAAATTATTTATAATTATTTAATTCTCAAAAAAGTTATATTAAAAGAATGAATGATTTATTGATGATAAAAATTTAAATTACACTTAAATGAAGAGAGAAATTATCAATAGCAATTACAAATTTTAATCTTATTTTTAAATTAAATCAATTAAAATTAAATCGAATCAAATTTTGATTATTTTCAATAAAACTACAATCATAATTGTATCAATAATTTTATTAAGAAATTTCGATCATTTTTGAATCTAATATACATAAAGATATAAATTAAAAAAAATTTTAAAAAGATTTTTGAGAGAATAGTCTTAATATAACTAAAATAAAGTAAAATATGGTACTGTAATTAAAATAAAATAAATGAATGTTAGAAATCATCAACTAAAACAGCATTAATCCCAATTCCATTAGAATTTCCATTAGAAATTAATGATCAATTTTATAGCTATTGCAAAATGATTAAAAAATTTAATTAAATATATTAAATTTTCTAAATTTTATATTCAATTATTATATTTATATATTTTTATCTTCCATTATTGTTCTTATCTTCCATTATTCATAAATCGAGCTTCACAAGATGGATCTTTAACATTTACATAGAAGAAATAAAGACGTATCGAAAAGCAAGAAACTCATTAATTAGAGCTTAACGGAAGAAATTTCAAAGCGTTGTAACAATAACTACCCGAAGAAATCATAGCCTATGCTTGAAATATACGAAGAGGCATTAAACATGAATGACAAACAAAGTTTTTTAACGAGTAAAGAAATAAGATGATGGTGAGGTAGGGAAGAAACGTCGAATTTCGTAGTCAGAAATCTGATTCATCCAATTCCGAAAGTTATTATCGCGAAATCGGATTTTACGTTAGAACGTTTAAAAGACGTGAGAGAGAAGGCGAAATTTCTTTTGAAAAAAATTGAAGAACAAACGATCCTCAAAGAGGTTGACATCGAATCAGGGGAAGAGAATTATACATTCACGGGCGATCGATCGTACTCTTTAGTACTTTCACAAGATTCACAAGATCCTTTGAAGTTATCGTCGATATCGTTTCACCTTTAACGAGCTGACAATGGCGTCGATACGATGAGGAAAAGGCGGATCGCTTCCTCCTTTGTGTTTGTCTTTTTTAAATACAATCTGCTTCACCGGAGCGCAAAATTGGCGAATCCACTGGATCGATTCGATCACGAATCGAACTCTGCCCCTGGCTCGCCCTTTTTCGATTCTCGACCTCTATCCATCCTTATCCTCCAACTTTTATGAAATCTCCGGTCGCGTGACCAGAAATTTTTGAAACGTGAACTGGAACAAATGCGCCCCTGATTCGATAGAAAGAAAAATATTGATCAACGTTGGATAATCCTTTTTACTGAGGAGAGGAAAGACTGAGGTTTATCGCCTCTCCGCGAAGACGTTTCTCAATTTTTATGGAAAATTCGTAATCGAGATTACTTCTTTTTCAAACTTATTATTAATATTTTACTTTATTAATGTAAGAAAAAGACAAAAATAAAGGATCTTTACGATTTAATCACCTTATATGTAGTTGATGGTACACTGTAAATTCTCAATTATAAATTTAACAATAATTGATGATTGTTAATAATAATAATAATAATAACAACAACAATAGTATTTGTGTCACAATCAATAGTTGGATGAATAAAGAAAATACCATTTGTTGTTACTGATGATTTTAGAACTCATTTTAAATTGCAAATTTTTTAATAAATAATAATACTCAATAATAATAATAATACAATTTCAACAACAATTTATTTAAAGTATTATTTAAGGTACATTGGTCAAGTTTGTTAAAATAACAAAAGGAATATACTATTTGTTGTTTGATGATTTTGATAAAACCATTTTAAATTAAAAGTTCTCGCTAATAATAAACAGTAGCAACAGTCAATGACTGTTAATAATAATTTCGACAACGTTTGCTAACGATCTCTGCAATGTAGAATCTATTTGATTCCCATTTGACCCGAAATTCAATTACGTAAGTTATATAATCAATACTTGGATGAATGGCCGCTTGGAAGCATTGTTTTCGCTTAATAATAAAATAGCAATCTATGAATATTAATAATAAAAACAATGTTTGTTAATTATTTTTGTTAATGCAAGATCCGTCTATTTGGCATTTAGTATTTCAAAATCATTGTAATTATATGTGATTATATGATGATTATATCTTGCAAGATGCACGATGATCGAAAATAATCGAATTTACAATTGAGAAATATGATGCTCGAAATAAATAGAATTCAAGTGTTGAGATTGGAAACAAGAACCTAAGTCTGAGAGTATAACTGGCCATTAATACTCACAGTATCGAATTGATTTCAATTCGATGTTTGTAGCTGTTTACGGTTCTTGAATCCTGCAAACGAGAAAAAAATACATTAAATCTAAATAGAGTCGTAGAGAAGAAGATTGAAAAACTAGTAGGAAAAGAAGAAGAGAGTATGAGAATTAAAAGCGAGAGGTTCTCAAACTATAAATCTTCTATAACTATAAAGAAAATTTTAAAATAAAAAGATCAAAATCAAACTAACACGTTTCATTCGTTTCTACGTTTCGTTTATTTTTCAATGACAAATTCCAATGGCGAGGATTTTTGAAAAATTTTGAGAAAGTTACAATTCTGAAGTTTGGGAACCTCTATCGTGGGAGTGAGGGAAATAAGGATGGATGTGGTCCACTCGTTCGGATCGATGAGAAGGCGGTAGGTTGCCCTCTTGTTCGTCTGGGGTATTGTAAGTCGAGGAAGAAGAAGAGCCACGAGAACAACAAGCTTCGATCGCAAGCAACTTTAACGAATAACCCGTCGCCTCTCCTCTTTGTCACCAGTTTCTCTCCTTTCGTTTAATGGTGGCCGATGTTAATTAAATTCTCGTTTTTATTCTTCGTTTTCATTCCCTTCTTCTCCCCCGAGGAACAAGCCTCCCCAAAGAAACGTCCTCCTTCGTTTTGTCCAAAGATTTCGCCGCCACGATTAAAATATCTCTACGACAAGTCTTAAAAAAAGAAAGTCAATCGTGTTCGACGAGAATATTTTTTTTTTTATTTACAATAACCGATTATTCATAAAAATGTAATCGAACGTGAAATCAGCTCTTACTCCATTCAACCGCCATCTTCAATCCTCGAACGATCCTCGAAGAATCCTCGAATATTTCCCTATTGACGTTTTTCTTCGTTTCAACGAATACTCGACATCGAATTCGTGTCGCGATAGGGACCATTACCCTTCTCCGCAAGAAACTCGAGGCTGGATTCTCGAAAGACGCGGTGTCGAGTTTGTCGACGATGCTATCGAGAATACATCGAATTCCCATTTTTCGTCTCCTCTTTTTTCGCACGAGCGGATAAATCGCTGTGGGATGGCGAGGCATTCGCGTGACACGGCGCGTTTTATATCTCGACGCCATTTCTCGCGCGTTTTTCAAAAGCGGCCGGTAAAAATCTCGGTTTGAAACGGCGAAAGTAATTCGCGGAATGGCCGTCGTCGTTTCAAAAGTTAGAATTCCGGGGAGTCCGGTGTTTAATGAAAGCTAGTCATTAAAAAAAAAATCCACGAAATTTCAGTTTCTAGAGCGGCCGAGTATCGCGGAATGAGTAATCCGGGATCCAAGCAATTTACCATTCTTCTTTAACGGATTTCCTCTTTACGCGGATTCCTTTATTTAATGATCCTTCTGTCTGCAAGTTCGAGGTTGTGCTCCACAAGCTCTCTTGCGAGCTATTGTAAACCGACTGTTTCAACGATGGATCTTTTAAATTTCTTATTACGATGATTACATAAAATCCGGTATGCTGATAATAAACGTGTTTTAGCCACTTGAACCAGTAACCACTTGAACCTTCAAAATTGTGAACATGAAATACTTATTTTGTATCAGACGATATCTTTAAACGTCATTTTACGTTTTACAATATTATAATCATTTTGAATTACATTATTAGACATTTTATGTTAAAAGATACATCATCATTATTAAATATTTTATATCTGTAGATATTATCAACCATTTTATATTGTGCATAATTATTGAACATTTGGATACCATATTTTGTATCAATGTATTATAAAAAAATCATGCGCGAATAATCATTAATAATTTTGCAAAACGTCATTCGAACGTTAACGTATTAACAGATATGTATATATATATATATATATATAATATATAAAAGCAAGTTTAAAAAAATCGAGGCGATATAAGTTGAATTTTCACGTGTGTTTGAAGTGTTAGACGTGAGATAGGTAATTAGATTTGAATCCAATAGCGATGTGGGCCTGAGTGATTCCTCTCTCCGACGTTACGAATTCTACGATGTGTCTCTCGAGCGTCCCCATTTGTTTATTCGAGTCGAACGACTCGTGGAGATAGAGGTCTTGGCAATAGAAGCTTTCCCTCGACGCGCATTTCGATTAGACCTGTTCGAGGTTGAAACGTGCCGAGCGAAAGAAACCTTTTTTTTCTCTTATCGGAACATTTACCCGTTGGGAACAAATAAAATCTCGGCCGGTTATTTTAATCCATTCGCCATCTTGGAACTGGAAAAAAAATTATACGATTCTCTGTTTACGATCCTCAACTTGGATCCTTTTCCTTTTCGTGAAGTCTTTTTTATTTATTAAATCGTTCAAATTGTTGAGACAATTTGAAAAATATCGACAAAAATGTTTAATATTACTCTTATGTAATTTCGGTAAATCTAAAGAGCTAAATTTCTCTATTCTAATCTAACCTAGAATATTGCATTTTTAATATCTAACTTAATCTAATTTACAATATATTACATTAATTTAATTTAAATGTTTAAAAAATTTATATTGTACCATAATGATCTGACTTGAGTTCTTACATATATTTCAAAGAGCTTGAAAAATAATGTGAGCAAGAGCTAATCTTAATTATATAGAAATTATTAAAAGTTTTATTGGAATTTAAAAAATAAAAAATAAATATCTTTATTTAAGGTTAAAATGGCTAACTTACGAATTTTAATCATCTAGCTTATCGCACAACATTCCTTCATGGAATCAATATAATTCGTCGAATATAACCATGTGCAATTATCGAGGATCGATAGTTAATAAAGTAAAAATTCCAAAGCAACAACGTTGACAATAAAATACGATTTAATCTACAAACAAAAGCTAATCGAAAACTCTTAATATTCTTCCATCGAGCTATCCAAAGATCTTCGCTTGCCAGAGGTTAGAACGCGTTAAAAGGCGCATCGACGAAATTGCGGAGGAGGGAGGAAAAAGTGGCGATAGTAGATATTGGATTCCAAATGTCGAGCAGGCAATATCCTCGAGGCCTCCCTTTGCACCGGTGAAAAACCTCGTTGATCGGGGGTGTGCTGGAATAAAGCCATGAAAAACCGTGGGGTTTGCATGCCGCGTGGCCGCTCGATATTCCGATATCCTGATATCAGTTGATGCCGCGAGGAGTGTTTCTTCTTCAGAGCTGACGTCTTCGCGATTGGGATGCACGTGCTCGCATCTCTATGGAATTTATTATTCCTTCTCGATCTTTTATCCCAACGTCGTCTTCGCAACTTCTTCCACGGAGATTTCTCTTTGCTCTTCCCTTTGCGCTTCTCGCCAATTTCCAAACATAGTTTCTTCCCCAAAACAATTTTGCGCAACGTGTTTTCACGTTTATTCGATAATTTCGACAGTGAATCTAGAATCTTCACTTTTTTTTGGTTCCTCTTAAAATAATCTGACAAAACGAGGATATTTATCTTTGGAGAAACTCTTGATTTATGTTTGTAACTACTTTCACTTAATATATATATATATATATATATAATTTGAGAATATTATAAAAATATTATAAAAAGCATTTGGAATTGTGAAGAATTTAATGATATTAGAAGAACTATGTAAAAATTTACTTAATTGTATTTACTTAATTGTTTGTTTAATGTAATTTACTTAATTGTTGATAATAATTTGTTTATCAAGATCTCTCATTGAATTTCTGAATTTCTAGATTTGTAAAATACGATATCAATAAATTTAAACATAGACTATAATATTAATATCATTAATTCAAATTGTATATTAGTATATACATATAACGCTATGAATGATATTATATTTTTCAATTATATTAATATTCGCTTAATTATCAAAATATAATTCTATATGATGTCATGTTTTTTATCAATTACAGTGCTTTATAGAATCAATATTTTATTAATATTTTGAAAATTGTTAACATTTCTATAAATCACTCATTTTATTATCTCATGGGAATCTAAAGAAAAAAAAACATCTTTTATGAGAAAAAGTATGTTTTGTTATACGTATTGAATTTCAAGAACCATGTATATGGCTTAAAAACTGAAACTCCAATTCTATTAATTCTATTCTATTTATCTTTCGCGACAGTTAAGAAACTTTGACAGTTAATCAGATTATTATATTATACAGACTGTTAATATATTCTCACTCTACCTAGATTCATTTAACGCAAACTTCAGTAGCTTGTAACTAGATTACACACTTTTATACAAAATTAAATTTTTCTGAATATAATCAAATGGAATTGAAATAGAGACTTGCTTTATTTCTCAAATATACTTTTATTTTATCATATGCATTTAAAAATTAATAATATAAAATAATAATATTTAATAATATATTATAACCAACAATTTCTATAAATTTTATGTTTATTTTGATTTTTAAAATCCTACTAAAAAGATTTTACGAATATATCAAATACAATTCTCTTATTACTACGATGTTACACTTAATCAACTGGCGATCGTCCGAATGTTGACGACAATACCCGAACTCATCCGAATTTGACCGAGAGATACCAACAGATGCCAACGACGCGATAGCATACTGTTTTGTTTTACGTTCAAGGATAACCGATCGTTTACCGAACGACGAAGCACGAGCATATCATAAGTCGAAAAACAGTTTCTAAAAGGATTAATTTCTCGTTTATGCGGCAAGTTTGCCTGCAACGCGATACAAGTTGCTCTCTTTACTCGCGTCTTCCACTTTCAAACTTCTATAGTTACACACTTTCCTACTCTTGGTGAGCCTTTCCTCTTCCCTGAAGTCATCTCGCCAAGATTTTCCAAGTTTTCTATAGCCAATGCGGGTCAGATTTTTCCATAAAATACGCTCGATAAAGGAAGCGGGAATCCAGTCCTCCTCGCGGATCCCTGATCGCATTTTTACGACCGAAAGAGAGAAAGAGAGAGAGTTAATGTTTTGCAAATTCGATCGGATAATCCGCCTTTTGCCTGAGATTTCCAGATTGCGAGCTTGCCGCATAATAGAAATTGAATTCCATGTAACATGCAACGATACTATTCCAGGAAACGAGTCTTGAAAATTGTAGTATTGTCTTTATCGTTCGGCTATTTTGGTAATTTACACGATTTAACACGAGAGTGAATCGAGCTCTATAGTGCATAACGTGAAGAAATCTTATAAAAAAGACTTAAGCATTGCGGATAGTATTATCGACCGAAGAAAAATATACGATTCTCTTTTGACATTTTTCGTTTATGGAATTTGATAATTATTAAAGAATCTAAATGAATAAAAAATAAGAAATAGGGAAGAATATTCTGAAGAATGGTAGATAACTAAAATAATTTTATTTCGCGTATTTCTCTTATATCTTCTATATTAAAAAGATATATTGAAATAGTTATTGAATTATTGCATGTGCAAAAACAAATATTTTTACTTTTTTCCACTAAATATAATTTAAAATTCTTATTCTATAGAAAATATAATCTTTATTGCATCAATAAATGCTTTTAAGATGCACTAGAGTGAAATAAAAATGTAAGACAAAAATTTTTTTCGTTATTCATAACTTTTAATAGCAAACAAAAACTCTTAAAATAGTTTCTATATCTTCTATACTATTTTATAATAATATTTAAATTGTTATTTGAGTTTAATGAACAAATTTTGTAAAATATCACGAATTTAAAAATAATTCAATATTTATTTTGAAAAAATAATATTTCTTTCTATATAAATAATCGAATTATGCAATAATTACAAATAATTTATGTTTATTTTATAAACATCATTTTATATATTCATTTTAAAATATCAATAAATTTATAACAGAAATCTAAGTTATAAAAAAATAGAAGAATTTATAATATAATAAAAATACAAATTAAAAAATTAAAATATTTTATTTAACAAAATAAAATATTAAAACTTTTAAAAAATATATTTGTAATCACATTAAAAATTAATTTTACAAAATATCATACCTTTATTATAATATTTATTATATTATATTATTTAAATATTAAAGAAAAATTTCTACATCATCTAAAAAATTAATTTTATAGATAATTTTATCTATTATTCATATATTTATATATTACTTAAATCTAAGGCATTAAAAGAAAATTTTTTCACCTAAAAAATAATCGTATAATTTTAATTTTTCTCGAGCTACTAATACACACATCAAAGAAAATCCTTTCTCTAATTCATCAAATCCAGCAATTACAAGACTAACTTCGCCTTCAAATTAAACCCGTTAATCCATCCATCGCTCATAACACGAAATTCATTCGATATTTCGACAAGAATTCCACCACGACAAATCCTTTGATCGATCATCGGCTAGATGGATAATAAAACATTTAGAACGAGATTGAGATGGATTCCCGTGCGAAGCACGTCACAGGCATGGCGTGACAATCACTCGATCGAAAACTCGTTGCTCGAGATGAATCGATTACAGCATTCCGTGCCAATTTACGATCCATCGTTTGCGGTTCTCAAGATCGAAGGGTTCGAAGAAGCTGTAGAGGATCCCTTATATCGAAATTAACGACGCGTCCGCCATAATATAATTTCCAAGTGTATCGTGTATCTAAGCGGTTAAATGTCGATGATGGTGTTATACGACTATTAGTATGCGTCCCTATTCCTTGTTCAAAATGTAACGCGAGATCGAACGATTATGAACAGGCGGTGCGTCAACTATGAAACAGTATCAACACCGATCTGTAGAAACATCAAATGTGAAGTTGTATTCTGAATTTCCAAGTTATATACAAATGAAATCGATGTTTCTTCGTGCTTTCTTTGTTAATCAAGAATAATTGAATAAAATTCTTTAATTAATTCTTTCACTATTTGTGACTCGTATAATTATCCTCAACATCAAATACATTATTATTCAAATTTCTTAGGAAATGTAATTTGAATTTTATAAAAAGAAAAAAAAAATTTACGATCGTTTTCTTATTTAATTGTTAATATTATGTATACGAAAGTACAATTGATTTATATATAATATTATTTTTTATATATAATTAAATAATATTTTATATTATTTATGATATTCAATGGAACAACATTATTTTTTGAGTTCTTATAAAAGTATTTAAAAATTTTATTTTTACGTTTTATATTAGAATAAGAAAACTGATCGAAAGATTTAATGTAAGCAATAATATCTAATCATTGGATACGTCGATAAAATACATTTAATTATATCTATTCATTGCTAAACAAATAATACGTAATTTAATTAAATAATTTTGAACTAATTTTGAATATATTTGAATATTGAATAAAGCGTTTTTTAATTAATTAAAATTATTACAGAATATTAATATATAGAATATCAGCTTTATATGAATAGGAACAAAATAAAACTGGGGCAAAGATTTTTAAAGATATCTATGTATTACAAATTTATTTATATTTTATATGTTATATAATTTATATTTTTTTGAAAAAAATATATATATAGTTTATATTTTTCTTGAAAGAATAATTAAAAAAATATATCTTTCACATATCATCGAATTTTTAAACAATGGAATATTTAAATAATAAAATTGTGTAACAAATCTTAGAATATTGAAAATTTCTATTTATTTCTATTTCAGCCAATAAATCTTAATAATTCCATTAAATGCATATAATAAAATTTAAGATATAAAATTTATACGATTAACAATTTTCTTAAATTTCTTACTATAAAAATATATTAATATATATAAATATAATTTTGTCTAGTATAAAGGCTAAAAGAATTTTTCTGCTTTTTATATCGTTGGACAACATTATGAACTTGAAGCTCGTGAATTGATAAACAGAATGAGATGATTTCGAGAGAATAGCCTTAATGGAACTTTCTGACCTAATTTTTGGTTCGTTCATTGCAAGCTCATAAATTTTGCACAATGATGAACATGCTAACCTCATCGTTTTAAAAAGCGTGAATATGCACATGAGAGAAGCATGAGCATTTATTTACGAAAAGCATGTTCACAGAGAATAGGTTCTCTAAAATGAAACGTATTACGAAGTCACGATAATTTAGTGAAAGCCTATATCATGTGAAAGGAAAAATTACGATAATTAACTATTATAACTCTTTCAAATGGATAGAATATTTTATTATCTAACTTAAAAAAATTTAAAAGCTTGAATAAGTAATTTTTAAAATAATTGATAAAAAGAAATTTAAATAGATCATAAAAAAATTAAATATAGAAATATGTTTTTAAGTACAGATTCTAAAATTTTTTCAAGAATATATATATTCATCTTGTGTTTGGATGATTAATTATTCAATAATCAATATTCTATTCCGTAAAAAAATCTAAAATTATAAATAAAAATAATAGAAGAAAATTTTGATAAAACACACTTTATAATTTATGCTTTTTAAGAGCAATTTTAAAATTGAATTTATCAATTAATAATCCTATATTATTAAGTTAATATGTTATGCAAAGGAAAAGGAAAAAAATTGTATGAATGCATTTTTATTAAATTTTTGTTTTTCATTTACATTGGGAGTTAAAAGAAATTGATTTAATATTAAAATTAGAAAAATGAAAAATTTGAGTTTCAAAATATACAACAAAATATATTTATATTTAATTTTAATTAATCAGAATTAAAATTGATCAACTTAACTAAGGCCAATTTTAAAACACCATATAAATAGTAATGATCAATTGCAAGATGAAAATGGCCAAAATGCAAAATTATTGTATATTCTGAAATATATTAAATTTTTCTTTATTTTGATATATTATATAGCATTCTTTTTAAGAGTTGGGCTTTTATTATATTTTCAACAAAAAGACAACAAAAAGGCTGCGAATTTTCATTGTCCTTAACATTCCATCAAATTTTTATTATAAAAGCATTTAAACATTTCACTAAAATATCACTTATGTAGTAAATTAAGAACCATCTTTTTTCAGATTTTTTTTTAAACAATTAAGATTCAAATTACAGAAAATGAAAAACATAAAGATTCGATCGAATTTTTCTCTTTTCCTCAAAAACGTTCGTTTAGAAGAAATCTATTAATAAATTCGTATTAAACTCAATCGAACATTGTTGTTTCAGAGTGGGAATCGGAGAAAAACCTGACATACTCATCGAGAGACCACCCATCCCATCCTCGAGCTCAAGAAGATCTCAAAGATGCTGCAGGCGAGAGAAAGCTGAGGTGAAAGCTCGCGCACGAGATAAAAGCGTGAAACGAGATCGAGTACATAAGATGAGATAGAAAGGAGGATCTCGGGGAAACGGAACGCACCATGTGCTCGAGCATGCGAGCATGGTGGTGGAGAGGGACACTTCTCGGCACTATGATGCTGTTATCATGGATGTCCTCATTGGTGGAGGGCTGCCCGAGCATGTGCACGTGCAAATGGAAAAGCGGTAAAGAGTGGGTGGAGTGCGCCAACAGGGACCTGAAGGGACTGCCTCAGGGCGCCAGGGAGGAGACCCAGGTGTTGGATCTGTCGAATAATCATCTGGTCAGTCTGCTTCCAGAGTGCTTTCACGCTCTGGGTTTGATCAATCTGCAGAGACTCTACCTGGGTAGATCGCACATCAGTCGTATTGCGTCGAGAGCCTTCGTCGGCCTGGTGGGTCTGGTTGAGTTGGACCTCTCCGAGAACCTGATCGAGGAGATACCGACCGAGACCTTTCCATCCTATTCGAATCTGATGAAACTGTTGCTGAACGGAAACCCTGTAAGAGAGATCCGTCGAGGAGCGTTCCAGCATCTAGTCCATCTGACCAACCTGGAACTGAGCCAGTGTCGAATAGAGAACGTGGAGCAGGGGGCGTTCGACGGCTTACACCAGCTCGAGTGGCTGCGACTAGATGGCAATCGATTGACCCGGGTACCCGATCTCACGTTGCCTCTAGGAGGTAGCCTTAGGGGACTCACGCTGCACAACAATCCCTGGCTATGCGATTGTCGTCTGCAGGCCACCCAGGCTTGGCTCAAGGAGTCGGCACCCGCTGCCCCTCAAGAGTCCGAGCCAGTCTGTGACTCTCCACCGAAACTTCGGGGTAAACAGATCAAGGAGGTGAAGTTGAACGAGCTCGCTTGCCTGCCGCAGATTGAGCTCCAGGATCAGATCGAGGCCTATGAAGGGGACAATGTCACTCTCAAGTGCGACGTCTACGCTGTGCCGGCTGCTAAACTCACTTGGTGGTTTAACGGAGAATTGTGTGAACTGCAGAACGAGAACGATTCTGCTTTGTCTTCGGCTTATCCTCGGTGAGTATATTCCGCGGAATATTTTATCTCGAGACTGTTTCTGCGTTAGGTAAGAAGGTAAGGGAATGCGAGAATGTTTTATATTGCCTTGCATTTTGACTAAAATCCTACAAGTTGTTATTTTCTATTCTTACTTTCAATTTCTTTCATCATGTTTGCATTATCTTGTTCCCTTTTCTTCGATCAAAATCATTCAAAAAAATTTGAATCATTTAGATCACTTAAATTCATGATTATCTACATCATTCAAATCATTAATTTTAACAAATTTTCCACCAAGTTTGACAGAATGGAGTCAAAATCTTCGTATTTCATTCTTAAATTCATTCGACAGTGATTCTCAACTTGCTTTTATTTTTAATGACTTTTTTTAATTATTTCACACAAAAAAAATTGTAATTTTTTTAAATTGTGGAGAATTCATCTTATATGGAAGATTTACATATAAGCATTGGCATATTACAGAAGAATATCATAACTTAAAAAAGATTGAAAAATATTATTTTATCGTAATTTAACATTTTATTTTTTATTCAATATGCACGTACACATCATTCATGAATTAAATTATTTCAATAATTCAATATATTTCAATAATATTTTGTTTCGAACAAGTTTCAAATTCTTAAGATAAATAAGTATTCTTAATAAAATGAAATCAATGCATCAAAATACAATATCCACTGAAATAATATTTCCGCTAAACGATCTGAATATTCATTCCGAATATCATATTATGGACAAAACGATAACAATAATGGTCGAATTGGCAAACCACGAAGAATATTAAAATTTCCTACGGAAATACAATCCTGGCTACTTCTTCTCGTCGATGGAAGTATGATAAATGGCTCTCGTATAGAATCGTTTGCAACCTAAATAAAACGTCAATAAATATCTCAACCTATCGATGTGTTACTTTCTCATGAATTTAAATAAAACCTTTCATTATTTTATTTTGACGTACTTATAAATAAATATAATATAAATATTAATAAAATACGTAATATTAAAATAAAAATAATAAATAAAAAAAATAGTAAATAAATAAAATAAATAAAAAATTTATAAATTGTTTTTATGTATAAAATATGGTAAAAATTTAATAAATATTAATGAAAAAAATTAATAATTGAATAATTTTGTTTCTTCCTCATGATTTTTAGAAAAGAATAAAGATATTGAAATAACTGGCCATCTAACGTTGGATTTGAATTAAGTTAAATATATAGGTAAGCTAATATATAGGTATATATATAGCTAACATAGAGATAAATATATTAATTTTCTAAATTTTTTTAAATTTATTGCAATCTATTTAGCAAATATTGTAATTATTGGACTGTAAAATTTTATGTAAAATTTAAATATTTAAAAATATATAGGATATATATAATATATTTATAATAAAATAATAAAATATTGAAAATGTATCATATTATGATATTTAAAGAATGAAATGAATCTTTATTTCAAATTTTGTTTACTTGTATTTTTATTTTTATTTAAATGACATATATTTTTTTATAAAAAGAGAAAAGAGGAAATATACCTTCTAACTATATTTTATTTTAATTTAATTTTTAAAATAGATATCTTTCAAAAAACGGCAAATTAATTATATTAATTTTCTTAGTTTCTTTTTTAATATTATATATATATATTCTAAATTTTTATATTTCCTATTTTATAACAAAATATACAAAAGCATTCAAATATAATCTTACAGAAAAATGTACAAAATAAAAAATCTATATTTTAATAGAAATTCGTGTGTATAAGCATAATGGATTATACATATATGGAACATTCTTTTTTAAAAAAAATTTTCTCTCTTTTAAAATTTATCCTCAAAGTTTCAGCATTTTTTCATGTTTTAAATATGGTTTTACCTGGAAATATTTTTTATAGAGAGCACTAAAATCTGAATTTTATAGACATATTTAAAATTTTCCTGTGTCATAAATTAATATTTTAAAAAAATGTAAAAGAACATTGAAACTATATAATGATCTTTTCACCTTGTTAAATTAATACCTTGCTAAAAATTCACATATAAAATCTTAATATTCATCGTATTGTATATTAATTACAAACGATTTTTTCAGAATATTTAAATCTAACATATCAAATCACATATTTATCTCGAATACTTTCCACTGTGAATCGCTGTATAATAATCATAAAAAAATGTTCGAAAGAAATCCTATTAAAATTCGTGAGAAAATAACACATCGACAAAATTTGAAAGGAAATCAATCGGCAATCTTATTATCGAGATCGTTGGCGAAAATTGCATTCCGAACAAACTTTGCTGCAGTCGTTCGTTCGTTTTCGCGTCAAATTTCGTCTGAGCTCTTCCGAAAGACGCCCGTCACGGTCGTTAATCACGAAAGTATTCTAATTAACGACGCCACCGCTAGTGGCGCAAGCGAGAATCGACAATTTTTACCGACATCTCAGTGAAATTTCAAAGGTTTGTTCATATGAATTTTTCAGCGTTCCAAAGATTATAATTGTCCGATGACGCATCACACGAAATGTCTAGTCCACGTAACTATTAAAGAAATTTCTACTTCGTTAATAATCCGATTTGCACGTGATGCATAACGTTTTGATATAGAAAAGAAAAATGAAACATTTTAAGTATGTGATTTATAAATTCATATAGAATAATAGTAAGGGAACATAGACTTCATCAGAGAGCGAAATTTAATTTAAATGATAATGTAAAAATGATTATTTGAAATAACGCTTTGTATTGTTTGACAAGTAAAATGTATTTTAATTGGACAATTAAAAAGAAAGATAAGAACGAGATAAGAAAATAAATAATATATATTAAGAAATTAGTTAATTTTCATCAAAATCAAGTAATTTATTTCATGAAACATTAATTAAACTATTTAATTGAGAACATATTTATTTACTTTTCCCACGAAATACTTCTTATTAAATATTATTTTATTTGAAATATTTATATTCATTATATTCATTTCGAAACTTAATTATTTCTTAATTAATTTTAAAATATAATTAGAGTAATGTTATTTAAAAAAATTCTTAAAATATTCAAGCTTGAAATTTACTATTTATAATTTTTGCTGCATTTATTGTTGTGATATTAAAACTATTTTAATATAAATTGCTTTGTAGTTTTTCATAGAAAATAATAGTTTATATCAATTAATATATTTAAAAAAAATATACAATTCTATTTAAAAACCATTTAAAAAGTATCACACTCATATATCTTCTATATACTCACTTACAAAAAAATTAATAATGAATCCATGAAATTCCCACGCAACAACTAATTTACGAGTTATTTGAAGCGATCGTATTGCGAGACTCGTTCTATATCTACTTAGTATTGCGCAATATCGAGAACGAAAGATTAAAAGATAGAAATTAAAGTCGAACGCGGCTCAAAGAACGGCTGTACAGAAGCTTGCGTACAGTTTTCAAAAGCGCGAGCATTTAATGAATCTCGTCTCGAATTAAGTGGGTACGTTGCCGATACCCGGGAGGAACTTTTGAGATCATTCACCATCGCGGCGAACCGTTAAAAGCGGATAAAAATCCCGTATCTCGGAGTTTAACGCCGGAATTCCTGTTCCAATTCCAGTAAAGAAAATCATTGTTAACGATTGGTACACGATTCTGATTTCAAATTATATGAACCGTCTTTGGAACGAAATTCAATCACGGCGAAAAATTAACTCCCATTTTATTATATATATATATATATATAAACCTCTACTTTCACGTTTTCGATCAAATTCCACGATCTCGTTCCAGGTACGTCTATAGGCAGCGTGGTGGAACGAATATGAGCAGCGCCCTTCTTCTCTACTCCGTCGAGACCCTGAACGAGGGGACATACACGTGCATAGCCGAGAATGGGGCGGGCTCAGCCGAGGCGAATCTATCGCTACGAGTGTTGTTCCAGGAGAGAATAACAGTGGAACCGCCCAACGATCACTCGAGGTCGGGCTACGTGGTTGCCGTGGCTGCGG
>NW_006264180.1:175437-175676 GCF_000469605.1 Apis dorsata
TTCGCAAACGTCGCCGCGACCGCAAGAGAAACTCGAAAGCCTTGGTCTCGCAGAATAAATCCGTCATGCCTATTACCAAAGACACGACGACCAGTTTGCCTTGCAGGAAAGGTAACGGTAGCCTGATCGGGCTCGAACACCAACAGATGGTTTCGTATACCGAGCGGGAGATGAGCAGAGCCGCGACTCTCGAGCGTAGGGAGCACAGGAACGTGGAGGAGCCTTATTGCAGCCCGGTG
>NW_006264180.1:175687-180083 GCF_000469605.1 Apis dorsata
AAGTATCTGACCGAACCCGATCTGATAAACGAGGTCCCGGAGACGACCGACGTGGGATACGGTCAATTGTACCGACACCAGCCGGGCGAGAGACAGATTCTGGAATACGACTCTGGCTACCCGCTGCAACCCGACCTGCGCCCATCCAACATTCCCCAGCTTAGCTATCTCGATCAAGACGGTTACCCGCTCAACTTCGGCTTACCCAAGATCCCGTTCAGCGCGGCGAGCACGCTGCCTCGCTTGAGGCAAAGGATGCCGGTAGAGGGCACTGCTGTTGCGCCACCGGCCAGGTACTCGAGGGAGGCGGAGTTCTTGGCCAGGTCGCCGGGATACGACCCTGTCCTCCCCAGAACTGACACCAGATACACAGCGGAGGGATATCCTTATCCGACCCAGCAGCAACAGCCGCAGCCGATTCAACCGGTCGAGCAGCCTATCCAACAGCAGCTGCCAGTTTCCCCGGTATCTCCGGTTGCCGTGTTCCCCGAGGTGCCGTTCATCCCTTCGCCACCAGCCGCGTACAGGGGCGAGACCACGCCGCTCTCGCCTAGATCACTGTTGAGCAAAACTGCTCGAGAGGCTGCCGCGGCTGCGGCCGCCAGGGCGGAGGATCTTCAGCCGCCTCATCACCCGGAAAGCCCTGATGAGGGCTACGTTGGGGACGCTATGGACGTTTAAGTTTTAACTACGGGTCAAAGAAAGTGCTGAGGATTGGGACAAGATCAAATATAATGAGTGGAGGTTTGAATGAAGCGTGGAGATGACTGGTCGGATCGTTTGATGGCTCAGTTTCAGGATTATCGTCGTTCTCGAGAGAGGAAGAAAAGGAGAAAGCGATCTTTCGTGTACTCGTGAAACGAGGAGGGAACTATCGGTATATATATAGGTTTCGGATGAATTAATTCGAGGAAAACATGGACACGGACATAATTGGTGGAACAAGAAGTCTGGGAGAGAACGACAAAATCCTCTCTCAAGCAGGAGAATAGATATGAGATTCCAAATGCCGGTTGAGTTGGAACAAAACGCGTAATGGATTGATCAGGTGCGTGGCTTCCCGGATCACGTGCTCCACGGATAATAATTTCTTGTCAAGAACAGGTGTGTAGTTCGAAGGAAAGGACAGTTGATCAAGTTCTCTTCCTCGTTGAACGAATAAAGGATTGCTCGAATTTGGAAATATATTTTTCACGCCACAATGTGCATTTTCCTTTTCCGTTTCGCGCTCGAAAACTCAAGCCGAGAAACTTTCTCTCGAGATTGTACGAATTTGATTAGCCACGAGAGATCCACGAAATGGAAAAAAAAGCCATCCATTTTTGTGGAGTGAGAAAATAATCGATATGGATCCGCGAATAAGGGAATTTTTGGATATACTTTCGAAATGGTGTGTCGCGGAACCTCGCCTTGTAATGGAATTTTCCGGGATACGTGAAGAGGAATCGAATTTTCGAAGAGCTTATAGGAACGCAAACAAACCGCCACGTGGGTGGAATTTTGAAAATCGGATTAGAGTTGCGGTTCGATCGAATCAAATCTATCCACGTGACCGTTTGCGCTCGTGTTATTATGATTTGTCTATCACTTGGATGGTGCAAATTGGAAACATTCCTGGGGTGAAAAGATAATTTGCTCGGTCGGTAACAGTGAAATCGACTATGCGAAAATCACACGTTTGATCGTGCGTGAATGAAATAGTTGAGTGAAATAGTTGAGTGAAATAGTTGAGTGAAACAATGTATATACGTAAGAGGCAAGTGCACGTCTTGTGTTGTGTAAACGAAAAGAATTTGGTGAAAGAAGTGAAGAAAAAGTGGAAGAAGAAGTGAAACGGGTACAAAATGAAGTACCACTCTTAAAACCTTAAGAATATCCTTTTGCTAACAAAGATAAATTCTTTGCGTCGGTGAAATTGCACGTCTTTCATCTAAAAAGTAAGATGCAAATGCGTAGAATATGGACTCGTTTCGACTGAAAGCGGTAAGACGAGAACAAAGAAGAAAGAGGAGAGGAAACGAGAATACGTTTACCCGTGTTACGAGTTTGTAGAAGACTCGTTCGATATCTGCTCAAATTCATACTTTCATCCGGATCACCCAACCACACCTTCCACACTTTTTCCCCCCGGTCACCCTTTCTTTTTTTTAGACTAACCAATTATTATTACCGTTATCGAAGTTTATTGCTCGCCGGTTTCGCGAGAAACGAACTCTTTGTCACGGAAAGTTAAGCAATTCTGCCGTAGTGATAATAATGTTAACTCGGTGTTTAAGACTGGTGAGTTTATGAGATTAAATTAAAGAGAGAAAGAGAGAGAGAGAGAGAGAAAAAAAGGGCGTTGCCTAGCCCGATGTACAGAACCGTTATGAACTGTACATGATATATATGTATAAATTCGTACATCAATTTACACAGACATATACAAACACAAACGTATACTATAAAAATGACGAATTGGCTAGGTGACAATTTCGGCCAATATTCGTGCCTATTTTTATGAATGTGCCCGGGTCTATCGGAATGTCAGAACCGCGTTTCCTTGCCTAGTCAACTTGTCATGTCTGCACAGTACATGAATATCCCCCCAACAGGGGATGGTATATTATATATAAATATACATACATATACACTTATACGAATATATAGATATAAATACGTGGAGATGAGGATTGATCGAAATACTTGGACAAGCAAGAGTAGATATTTTTTAAGGGTGTTTAAGACGAGCCTCTAAGACATGCGACCAATCAGCCGCTACGTCTCTTCACTCTGTATTCGTTATCGAATGTGCGTAATCGTCGTGTAACTGAGTTTTAAGAGTTCGATCAGGCCGCTTCGCGATACTCGTTGAATACGAATCAGGTAATTAGGCTAACTTTTCATTAACCTAAAACGTTATTAAGAGTCGATGAGTATATAGGATCCATTGGCTGTCATTTCATCGCTAAAGTGCATTATTGATCACGTTTGGGAAATATAAAATAATAGTATATTACTGTTTGGTGTTCGAAAATAGTTTTGAATAAATAATTTTTGAAATAAAGAATAAAATTTAATTAAATTCACATTTAATTATATTTAAATAAAATATATAATTTTGGATCCTTGTTTGATTTATAAGTATGTATTTGAATTATTGTATATTGAATTAATTGTATATTTATTCAACGCGAGTTTGAAATTATTAATTGAAATAAATTTTCTTTATTTTAGTGAAATTCTATTTTGATCGTATTTTAAAATTCTTTGCGAAAATAATTGATTGATTAATATCTATTAAAAATTTTGTCTATTAATCGAAATAATATATATCTTTTTCTTTGTTAAATAATAATCGCATATATAATATTTTAAATCAAAATCAATTTAAATCTAAATATATAATCTAAAAATATTATTTCAGATAAATATTTTCCATAAATGTATCTATCAGTATATTGTTTTATTTCAATGAAACTATTTCAAACATTAATTTCAATAAATCTATTAAACTCGAACACCTTACACTATAGACCGAATTATATAATGCGACTAATGACCAGCAGCAGTCGATACTCGTTAATAACAATATGTGTACAAACGATCTTTGCTACAGTAACTTATTGGTTTCCATTGGTTTCGATCACCAAAGTCAAGCTGCATTGGTCGCGGTTTTAATACTTGGATGGGTGACTGCTTGAAAATACTATATTATTTACATATTATTGATGGTTCCAGAACATCTTAAATCTAAATTTCTCCTAAAAAATTTTGCAATCAGAGTTTAATCAGATTCTGCTGGTGATTAATTATTAACAAAATATAAACAATATCTTTAAAAGAAATAATCGTAAAATTTTTTATCACGATTCAATATTCATCTTTAAAAAAAAGAAAATTTTAAAGAATTGTTTTCAAAAAGATATCTCACCGTGTATCGCGAAGCAAATTGCATATTGGCCAAGCGAAATAAAAGCCGATTTATCTAGGTAACGAAAATCGACCGTTCCTTAAAGGAACCATCTTCTCCATCGCGCGTAACGGAGATGCGCGATGACCAAGCGTTTAATAAAAGAAAAAAAACCGTTAATATAGCATATTAGGATTACGAATTACGATAAGCAAAAATAGAACTGCCGGATGCGGCGGCCGAAGGGGGATGTGCAGATAATCTCAGAGTCGAATGGAACACGAAACACGAAAAAAAAAGAGGAAGAAAAAAAGCAATCAATGGTCGATTCTAAAAGATCGTGAACGCAACTGCCTCTGCCCCTCCTTTCTACCTTGTCAATCATCAGTCGATTCATGGATGAACGGTGTATTTGCTTTACGGTCTGCCAAGAATCGAACCTCCTCCACGTGTGTCTCTATAGTTTCCTCGAAGCGCGCGAAATTCACCGCGCGATTCGCCACA
>NW_006264180.1:180786-183586 GCF_000469605.1 Apis dorsata
AATAAAGATAAGAATGAAATGTCATTCGGGATTATAATATATGCAGCAGAATTTCTCAATCTATGAAATGAAAAATCTTGAGCTCTTTCTGTTTTAAATAATATATCGAATTAGATTCAAATATATATATATTATATATATATAATATNTTTTAAATTTTTTCAATTTTCAAAAAATTTATTTTGAATTTAAATGCATGGCCTTAATTTCAAACTATAATTATATATTACAAAATATCAAAATCCTCTTTCAGAGATCAATGATTGTATTAACTTTTTTTAAATTAAATACTTATCTTTTAATGCATAATAATTTTTTAATTTTGATGATATGACATTTTTTTTAAAAAATTGAAAACTACTGATTCATATAATGAACAATAAGATTATGTTCTTAAAAATTATATTGTTATAAAAATTTGAATCTCCATACAATTATGTGGCAAATGTTTTGGATTATGTAACAAAGAAATTCAGAATTATTAATATATATAGTGATAGAACATAATGACTATTAACAAAATTAGATTTTATCATCAAAATAATTATTTGGGTATTAAAATAAAGAAATTAATAGAAACATATTTAGTCATTTTTTTTATTTGAAATTCTAAAATATAATATCAATTTTATATAATTACTATATAATTGGAACGACATTTATCAGTGATTAATAAAAAAGTTTTAAGTGATCCAGATTGAACATATTAAAGAAAATCAATCTAAACTCATTTTCTGTCTTTGATTCAATATTTTAAATAAATAGAAATTGTCAAAAAAATGGCTTATAAAAAAAAAAAATATGTGAAAAATAATACTAATTCTCTATTAGATTAGCTTAGAGACTAATTCTCATAATTCTTTCATGTCTGCAAATTATATGTGTACAGTGATTCTTAATATTTTGGTTAATTTTTTAATTTTAATTTAATATGATATATAAAAACTTAGGTTGATAACTATTATTGAATTTTATTATTTTTAATACAATTACACATCAATTACAAAAATTATTTTTTAACATAATTTCTTGTTTTCTCTTCTCTAATAATAAACATTAAAATAATAGCAAAATTTATTGCAAAAATATTCGAACAATAAATAAATTACATAAATTTTATATTTATGTTTACAAATACTGGTGATAGAATCAATTGAATATAATGAATATGCAATGAGCAAACTATGATTTGATGTATATTAATTAGAATCACTGTACTAATATAAACATACCATCAGATATTAAATCTTCACCAACAAACTTGTTTCCTTATTATTATTCTATCATCAGAAATTTTACAGAGCCATGTTTTCTCTATTTTTAACTATATATAACAATATTTCGATATGACATTGCCAGATGTCTCATTCCTCGTGCTCTCTCTCGAATATGGTTTTTATCTACATCTTTTTAAATACAAATTCCAAATCTATCTAAAATATAAATAACAATTATATCTAAAATATAAATAAGAATATCATACAAATTTTTACATTGAAAATTTTGAACAAGAAATAAAGGATATATTGTACTGTAGATATATTGTCTACGGTTAGATTAGCTTAGAGACGTAATAATGGTTGGGTTAACTTGGTTTGACTTTGGCTTTTCAAATATTCGAAATTCGAGTTTGAAAACAATTACAATTATAAAACGTTTATGAGTCTATTATTGTTACGTTTGGTTGCACTCCTAAATCAACCTAACCTTAAAATAATACAATACAATAATGAAAAATAATATAACAATACAACTGTATGGCTATGACATGAATCACGATATTAATTACATTTTATAATTTAATTTTTGCTTATAACTAGAATTGTCAAGAAATTTCTTTAAAAGCATTTTACGAGAGAAATTATAGCATTGATTATAATCTACGGTCTACATATATATTCATGAAATACATTGTATAACGATTTTAATCTGTTCTTCCTCTAATATCCCTCACTAGTAGCACGTCATCATCACATTTTTCCTATCTCTAACAACCTCACAAACGAATTAATTTACCATCATCTCTGAATTGCAATCGCAGAAAGGATTCGTATCCACCTATTTTTCATTCCCACGTTCTCCACGCTTCCTTTTTGACGCGTTCACAAACCATCAAATAAATTGCCAGCGTCAAATCACGTTTATCGGCTGGTTGAACGATCGAAAAAAAAAGAAAAAAAAAAAAAGGAAAAAGATTCCGGATGAAAGTCTCGATAGAGAATTTCCCGACGATATATCAAACGTAATAATTTGCATCCGTACGCTGTGCACGCAGGACGGCAATAAAATTTTCAGGAGAAAAAATCGCCGCTGCCCGGCCACGGACAAGCCGTAATTCACAACTGCGAGAGGGCCGCTTTTGAGTTATGACACGGTCCAGATTATTTGACACGCCCCATGCACGGAATTAGGTTTACGATCTTTCCAGGACCACGTCTCGTTTTCCTGTCCCCGTTTATATCAAGAGCGTATGTTGTATCTCGCTATTTTCCACTTTCGTCTCTCATCTTCCATCCCTCTATTTTTCAATTTTTTTTTTTCTTTTTTCACTCTATTGCAACGCGCAATGCGTTCGTGAGAGCTCTTATCGCGGATTCTCTTGATTTTTCCGCTTCGATGTTGCGTGAGATGAATCTGTTATACGTTTTCCAGATTATTTTGACGCGCTCTTTTTTTTTTTTTTGTAAATAGCTTTTATCGCGTGTTATAACTCGTGAAATCATGAAAATCGTTCGATCTCCGATAATCGAAAATAAATTTATTGTTCGTAACGCGACAATCAAGGGAGGGGGGGGGGAAG
>NW_006264180.1:183799-217545 GCF_000469605.1 Apis dorsata
GAGCGAAATTTTGCTCGTTTATATTTAATGGAATTTAATTTCCTATTTTCGGGGCATTCTCCTCATTTTATCGTTCGTTCTACCTTTTCCCAATTTTGCTTCTGACGAGATATTAGGCAAACATTTCAAATTTTAAATTTCTATTTGGCTCGTAGGTTTTTTTTTCTCCTTTTTTTCTTTTTTTTTTCATTTTCGTACCAAAACCAACTTTCAGCTATTACATTCCTCGTGGGATATTTTCGCAGAACCAGCGTCAAACTTTGCCTAGAAAATATTGAACGTTCACATATGCACGAGAAAGGGAGAGAATTTCCCGGTTCCATTTTTTTGCAACGAACAACAGGTGGCTGTGACTCAAAAGCGGATTGAAACGCAAAACACAACTGTGTAATAGAGCAACGATATTACGAAATAAAATAAATTCAAGTTATGTTGATCAAAATTGTTATTAGCATGAATAACTAGAATTGGAAAATATATATTATTGATGATAGTTTGTGATTTACTTTTAAACTGTTAAAATTCTTAATTAATAATCCAATTTTTATGGTTAATAATAATAATAATCATAATTACGTTTGTCAATAATTTTAGCGTTGTTCGATTCATTGATTCTCATTCGATCATCAAAGTCCAATTAACGCAAGTCGCGATCATAATTTTGGATGGGTGACCGCTTAAGAAGAAATATTATGTGTTTATTTTGATGACATTCTTGGAATTCACTTTAATCTGTATTTTTACAATAATAAAAGTCGAATTAAACAATTAATAACATTCTCGAGAATTCTTGATGTTTATATAAAGTATATCATTATTCTTTCACATAAAACATGTGTTATGAATCAATTCAAAACGATTTATTAAATTAATGACTCAAGTATGAAACTTTTGAAATATCATTTCAGATATTTTTAAAAATATCAATATTCATTATAAAAGATATTTCAACATCGATCAGATTGATGATAGAATAAAGATAGATTTTCGGTCTCTTCATCAACAAACAAAACTACTCTGTACAAAAATAGGATAGTTTTGTTCACGATGTCACAATGATATTGGTATCCCACTGGTGAGAGAATTATCTTGTAGAAAAATCTAACCACGGAGATTATTTTCATCCTCGGGGACGACGTTGGAACGTTCAGAAAAGCGAGTTTAAACGAGTTACAAGCGAGAGAGAATACAGTGGAAACGTGTTCGACGAGACCATGGTTATTTGGGATTTTCCGAGTTCCATAAATCCCTGCAGAGATTGGTTGACTAGAGTGAAACGAAACATAGGACAAAAAAAGTCTGTTTTATCATTCATGATTTTTAATAGTTAAGTAAATATTACATTTTAAACTATTAAAATCCAATAATTTAATATATCACATAACAATATATCACATAAACAATATAAAAAATATAATTTTCATTAATTCTATGAATTTTTTTTTAATTATTTAATTTTTCTTTTTATGTAAAAATAATTTGGATAAAGAAATTTAAATTAAATTTGGAATATATTAAAAGATTCACAATTTCAAAATTTTTATTTCGCTCATTTATATTATAAATATCATTTTACGTATTTATTTTGAATTATTAATTAAATTTATAATGTAAGTTATAGAAAAAACTGTTATAATTAATAGTGTAGTCAAAATAATATTAAAAAATTATGTTTGAAAAATTGAAAAATTAATATCTCAAAATCCTCTTTGATGGCACTTTAAAAACCAATTTTATAAAAATTATCTATCGCACACGAGGCATGAAAGATTAAACTCAATCAGTTTTCATTATAATTTTGATCTTCTCATCTCGTTTTATCGATTGACAAACCAATCCAGTTTCGATGCGCGCGAAATCTTATCGATCAAACTTTTCTTCCCTAACTGTGATAACGAACCTCGTATACCAGAATGCATTGAAAGAGGTTGTTATGACACGGATCCAACAGGATAATCACTATTTGTAGTCTCGACTATCGTTCGTGTGACATGAATTCGAATCTCGCCTGTGGCATAAAAATTGTTATTTTCGTCGAACGAACATCGTTTCCATCGTTTCGCAATCATTTTTTCCGCTCCAGTCGATGATCTTCGTGAATTTTAGTTTTTTGATACGTATCGAATTCTCGCGTCAAACTTGTATTGGCTTCTGTCGTGTATTACGTTGTTTCGATTTAATCCCTCCGCCAAGCTGACGGGGATGTCGATGGGGATGTCCAATTTTGGATAGAGTTTCCGAAAGATTTTGGAGAGGTATCAGACGACTTCTCTCTGTAATGGTATTTGTTGAAGAGGATAGGGAGGATAGGATTTGCGGCGTCGTCTTGAAAGGATTGTTGCACAAAACTGGGTACATAGCATTCTCTGTTGACAAAAAAACATATTAGATGAGCGTAAATAACGTGTGTCGCCCATTTTATAAGTTGATATTTAATTTAAATTCTAATTGTAATTTTTAACAATATTACTACGGAATTTTTTAAAAATTTATTGAAATTTCAATTTCTGTTACTTGCGAAAGTTATTTTTTCATTATTATTAATAATAATATTATCGTGATTTTATATATGTTTCATCGAGTTTTCTTCAAAAAGTGCCTTTTACTTAGTTTTATCTTTTGGTTCAAGTCGATTTGAATCTCTGCTAGTAAAATTTAACATCATAATGGATGCAATAGAAACCGCAGAACTGGCTCCTAATGAAATCTCTTGCATCCTCTTGAGATTGGACTCTCAGAGGAGTCCTTTAGCAAAGGCCTATAGCGTTACTCCGCGATACAAGCTGCGGCGTTTGGGTCTTACGACCGCCATTTCGTCGTATCACGCACAACAGCCCTGGAATTCAAAATTAACCTAAATCTTATTACCGAAATCGGTTTCAGTATATTCCAACTCTCTTAGCCTTCTATCCCAGGTTTAAAGTTTCGCGTTTCTCTGAATCTCTGTATGCCTTTGCTCTTTATAATAACTGAGACATTTATATCAATTATTGTGTCCCTGTGATTTATTTATTATTACTAAATTAAAGATAATTAATTTTTGAATTAAAAGTCTAAGATAAATCTAAGATTTTGTTTTTCTTAACTTGGAAAACAATTTTTCAAGTTTTTGATGATTAGAAATATCTAGTAAACAAAATTTAAGAAATGAAATATTTTTTTTTTATTTTATATAGCTTTATTAAATAAAAAACGTATATTACGTTTGTATATGTTCATAATTATTGAAAAATAATTTTAGAAATAAATTTTAATACTTTTATTCTTTTTCTTTTTAAATGATCTAATAGCTAAAGTCAATTAATAAAATTAAATTTTATTATTAGATTTATTAGATTTATTAGGTTTTATTAATATGCTGCATATTGAGTCAAATTTTTCGTGATGCGACGCTTATTATATCCTTCGTAAAAAACTTCTTGAAACGTAACCTTACTTTATGATAAGCAAACGGTGTAGAATACAATATACGGTATTATGCAGAGCATTAATATTCAGTAAAAGAATACAGTATTGGTTTTTCTTTTAAAACTCGGAAAGTATTTTAAAACATAACCTTATTTTATGATAAACAAATAGTATCTGATATAGTGTATATTACCCAATATAATATTCAATAAGAATTCCTAATTGAAACAAATATCTGAACAACAAATATCCTTTTTTACTATTTCATATTTTCATTCAAATTTAATATCATCGTTTGATCTTACAAAAATAAACTTAGTAATAGAAAAAATATTTATTAGAAAGAAAAGAATCGAAAATAATATTATAGAGTATAACAATAAACACAATAATATAAACATTTTACACTATGAATCTAAATATTTGCAAAAAAAAAGTGGAATAATAAATTGATCGATAAAAATTCACATGCATGACGTATGAAACATCGTGTGTTCATTCATTAACGAGCCAAACCGATTTTATCACAACGCTCGAATGCAACGCGTAACGAGCGTTGACGCGGCCATGCTTCATACATTATTGCTCGTGGCGAATAATGAATCGTCGCTATTCGGTGATTCATTATTTTTAACAATACCCATCCCATACACCGTGGCGCCGAAGTTTAATGCAGGACACAAAGGATTCCGCTTGTGGACTGGCTGAATATTTTCATGCGCTTGTCCGCCAACGATTAACGACAGGTTATGAGTGTGGCAACGGACCGTGATAATTATTAGCCGGTATAAACGATGGTTATTGGCGCGCGACGATTTAATTATTTGACGCTAATACGGTTCACCGTTTCGACAATACCGTCAAGCTGTCGCTTCTCCTCCGCCATTATTTCCTCTATGGTGAATAGTAGGGCATTAAATCTTCGCTTATAACGAATAGGATCGTTTAACGTGAATTATTTTTCATGAAAGATAGTGTGATTTTAAGAAACATATATTAGGATTGAACATTGTTGAGAGAAACTTTTGTTCGAGTAATATTTTCATGATGTCTTGTTTGTATTTTACTTTCGTAATATTTAATTATATTATTAATAATATTTTTTGAATGAATAACGATAAATGTTACGTTAAAAATTTTTTATTTGAAAGATAAATTGTATTAATATTGTGTTATTTAATTTTATTAGAAAAATTCGTCATTACTTTTTCTATCATTTAACTTGAATTATTTTTCATGAAAGATAGTATGATTCTCAAGAAATATATTAGGATTGAATATTATAAGACTTTTGTTCGAGTTAAATATTTTTATATTGCCTTTTGTTTGTGTTATTTTCAGTAATATTAAATTATTTATTCGAAAAATAAATTGTGTTATTTTATTTGATAATTAGATATTTGTTATTTTTATAATTTTCTACTTTCAGATATCTTTTCATTGAGAACAAATATCTTCATTTCAGTATTTAAATTGATTTTATATTATGTATTTAAAGTAATTTTTTTTATTTGATATTTTATTAATTAATTAAACAAAATATCCAATTGTGTTTGATATGCAAATTCTGAAAAGTTATTATTATATTATTTTTATTTATTTTTTAAGTATTATCTATTTAATTCTTTGATTTTCCTCTATATGTTACATTTCTTAATTAATCAATATATATTTTTTGCAAAAATGATAAATTGTTTAGCTATTTAAAAAGCTATTTATTAATTTTTTACTTGTTAAATAATCATACTTGTTATATAAGATTTAATATTATTATATACATAACATATAACAATTATAGTATGTATATATTTTCTCACTTCAAATATCAACATAAATTAAATAAAAAGTTATATTTTTTTTTCATACAACATTTAAAAATTAATTTCTGTTTAAACTTATAATTATAGAAAACAAAAAAAGACTAAAATTGAATTTTTATATTCTTTTAATATTAGATATCGAAAAAAGTTAAAACGAATTTAAAAATAAAATATTTAAATAAATTGAATTTTCACGAAATAAATTTTTATACAAAAAAAAAATCATCATTTATATCTCTAACTCTCTTCCAATGTTTTATAAATTTAATCCTTTAATCTTTAGTTCTCATATTTATTCTACTAGTTATCGAAACCAGTTTAGTTTAATTTTAAATCTTTTAGTGTTGAAAAAAACAGGAATGATTAAATTTTACAATATCCTTTAAATATTCATTAAATATAATCTATAATCTAATAAAATGTTAATTAAAATTAAATAATTAAAACACTTAATTATAAATATATTTAATTTATTATTCACTATTACATAATTATAATTATAATTAAAATTTTTTTCAATATCCAATATATAATATAAAGATGTTTAATTATTATTAATCACTTATTTCCAACATGTAATTTTCCAAATAGCCGATTCTCTAATTTCCAATCATGGAAATTATGCTTCCATTCCTCGGTGAGTAGTCACGAGACCGCGTTGATTAAATCGATGCATAATCGAAATTAAACATTAACCGCATAGCGGCCTCGACTCGAGAGCTGTTGAATTCACCGGCCAAATTAATATGGAACTCGTAATATAGAGACACGAATTAACAGCTCCTTGCCGCCCGTTTCTCAAATATATTTCCAGTCTAATGAAGGATCGGTTTGGCTCGATAAAGGACACGATGTAATTACGATGAGTAGAATTTAATCGAGATATGCTTATCTGCATCGATCCCTTAGATCGTTTTCAAAGCCTGTAATGTAAACCCAAGTTTGATTTATCTGTTTTCGATTCGGATATCGAGTTCGTACGAAAATGCTGAAGCTGAAATGATTATAGAATACGAGAAAATTGATTGAATAATTATAATATGTAATTATATAATAATAGTGATGAGAATGCATCGTCTTGTTTAAAAATATCTAGTAATACAATTATTTTTTGATAACTTTTAATCATTAAATTATAATTATATTACAAAGAGTTAATCTTCGTATATTTTACATAAATTCAATTACATAACATAAATTGTGTTATCGAATTAGTAATTACCAATAACAATTATGTGAAATTTTGTGAACATATACATGTATAATTATATACATAGCGATTTTTCAATTAATGAAGGATAATAGTATATTATTTTAAAGAGGAAATGAAATCAATATTATAATAAAATCAGCATTTCTTTATTTTTTTAAAATATAACTTATTATTATACTAATGCTAATTATTATTCAATAAG
Organism: Apis dorsata; assembly: GCF_000469605.1. NCBI lineage: Eukaryota > Metazoa > Arthropoda > Insecta > Hymenoptera > Apidae > Apis > Apis dorsata. The sequence continues at coordinate 190,443 of NW_006264180.1, forward strand.
TAATAAAAATTTCAATCGATATTATTTTTCTTATTTGATAGATTAAAATTTTAAAAAGAACGAATATTTAAAAATAATAATAATAAATTGATTTATTCAATTATAAAATAATTTTTATTTTTTACAATTTAAATGCCATTACTACGAATTGACGAAAGTGTCAGATACTTACTACTAGTACTAGGTTCCATTGCACTAAAAATCTCATCAATGATTAACACAATTCGTTCGGTATAATTGGTGTTTACGTTCTCCTAAGATATTTTTGATTACATTGGAATTGTCCATCATATGGTTCGTGAAACATTGTCTTGAACACAAAGAAACTTTGATCGTTTGGCAGATTATCCCTATGAATCCGTCCTGGAATATTGGAATATTGCAGTCCATTGCGGTATTGCGGTTCATTCAGTTACAGATAGAATTCGTTTCATTGGAGTGGTTCTGTTGTAAATTTGTCTATTGAAATTATTCCTTATTTCCATATTCCATTTGCCACATTCCTATTCCAGTATACATATACGTTGCGGAAGAATGTGTATACATGAACGATTATGGTTGTACAATGGGATATATTCGCGTAGAACGTTGTGTCAACTTTAATAGTACATATTTAGAGAGGTTTTATTGTTTAATACATTGACTGTCCAATTTGGATATTTTATATTTCATGCGTTAATACAAATATTGATTGGAACAGTAGTATGGTTTCTCAGAAGTTTGTTTGAATTCCTATTAAATTTATGCACTGATTACAGGAAAAGTGAAGATAAGAGATGGAAGGTTTAAAAATAAACAATCTTCTGTTTAATTGAAATCTGTTTCTATGAAAAATTTTATCGTAATAATATCTATTTTATGTTACGTTTTATTTTTTTCATCTACATTGTCATATGTAATAATCTTTGATATAAGATTCAAAATTGTCGACTAAACAGTAAATAGTTTAACAAAATGATTTCAACGAGAAAATATAATTCAAAAAAAAAGAATTATTTAATCATAGATAAATAAAATTTAAATTTTGTATTAAATATAATATTTGAATTCATTTTAAAAATTGATGATTTTAACGAGAAAATATAATTCAAAAAAAAAGGATTATTTAATCATAGATAAATAAAATTTAAATTTTGTAACTGTAATAATTGGAAAATACTTAGTATATAACATATGATTAAATATTGTATATTAATTAATATTAAATATTGATTAAATATTTGAATTCATTTTAAAAATTCTTGATTAAAACTCGCGATATCAAATTCACAAATAGACAAATCTTAAATTTATTTCACATCGACAAGAAAAATACAACAGAACAATGAGAACAATCTAAAATATATTTTATTATTATACAATCTAAATGTGAATCGGTCGTAAAGCAGTCGACGTGTCAATAAGTCGTGTCGAAAAATACGGCTCGTTGAAAAGATGTCCAATCTGCCTGTAAAAACTTATTTTTCAGATTGACGCGGATATAGATCGCGCGTCAGAGTCGAAAATGGAGATTAAACGCGCAGTCGGACGAGATTCGTCCATCGGCTTCCTGGTGTTTGCGCTCGGTTGCGAGATACGCGGTGAATTATTAAAGCGGCGCGTGCCGCCATCATGGTTGAAACTTCCCACGCGATGCCCGTGCTCAGGCAAAATCGATCCAACCCATGTTTTCTTCGCGAGTCTTTAATCTCGTTGCAGCTTGTCGCCTTGATATTCATTAAAGTCATGCAGAAATTCGTTTCCAACCGTCTTGGAAATGTTCTTTGATCGACGTCGTCGTGAATTTGAGTTGGAACTCTTGCTGCCACCATCATATCTACACGAGTGCATAAAATTTTCAAATTTCTTGAGTATCGGGGTATTTTCGAACTTGGACTCAAATATCAAGTTTCTCATCTGAGTATGTGTTTTTCACAATTACAATTTTTCACAATTACAATATCAATATCAGAAAAAAAATTTTTTGTAAATATTATAAAGCAAGGTTTTATTAAATTGGATCTCAAGCAAAAAAAAGATGAAATGATTAATGAAAAAGATATAGAAAATGACGGAAAATAACGGAAAATAATGCATATTAATATTAAATTTATAATTCACAAATATACTACCATTCAAAAGCCATTTGAAAATCATACTTTTACATGAAATAAAATAATTTTTATAAATATAGTAGAACATCAATTATCCGAATTAATTGGACAAATCTATTCGGATAAACTGTTCTTTAGATAATCTTTAGATTGGTCAAAAAGAATTAATTTTATCAATACGTAATATAATCTCATAAAACAAATAAAAAATTAATTTTTAAATATCGATACGATATTTTATTATAAAAAAAATATATACTTAATGAAAGAAATATATACAAAAAAAAATTAGATAATCATCAATTTTAAATACCATGATACGTAATATAGAATATAAATATTTAAATATGTTAATTTAAATATATATTTGTTCTATGCTGGGATAATCATAAACATTAGGAAGCGATGTTCTCTTGTAGTATAAAAATAATCGTTTATAATAAATATTTATCGATACTGACTTCATTAAACGAATAAAAATTAATAGATAAAATGCCTAAAATTCATTTAGAAATAAATAGTTTATTTTAAAAAAACCATCAATCATATAAGCATTATTTTTATTCGAATTTGTTTGATATCAAAAATAATATAAAAAATTTTAACATCTTGTGATTTCAAATAAGTAAATTATTAAAATTTACTACTTATTATTATTTATGTATATTTTATTATTATATATACATATATATAAAATTTATTTCTATTCTTTAAAATTATATCATATTATTTTATTAATATTTTGATATTATTTATAAATAATATGAATAAAAGCAAATTGTGATATAAATGTACATATATTCAATAAAGTTTCAAATTTGATTTTCTCGAAAATAAAATATCTAAAAATTTTACTCTTTTTTCGATTTATTTTAAAATTCTTATCAGTTATACAATTTTTACGATAAAACTATAGATAAAAAAAGTATTCGCGTAATCAATGAATTTCTAAATTTGATTTTCTCGAAAAAGGAAATTCTCTATTCAAAAATTTTATTCTACATTTTCGATTTTTACATTCCTTTCAGTTGTAGCACGATTTTTGATAAAATATATGAAATATGAAAAATATGTACGTCTACTCAATTTTTTAATTTAATTTTCTAAAAAAATAGAGCTTTATGTGCAAAAATTTTATCTTATATCTCTGCCTCAATTTTTTTTTTCGATTTTTAAAGAAATTCTATACGAGGTAATTTTATTCTACATTTAAATTTTAAATCAAAAATCATTCCTTTTTCAAGAAGAAATTTTCGCTTCTGCGAATTAGCAACAGCTTACATCTTCTATGAAAACGCATTACAAAACCTGATTTCAGGAATTCCGAAAAAATTGTATTCTATATCTCATTTTTAAGTAAAGAACCATCCCTTTTTTTAAAAACACTCTGTAAAGTCAAAGCTTTAAAAAATCTTCACCTTTCGTGAATTATCAACTTGCACGTTACATCTTCTCTGAGAACACATTACGAAAACCCATTTCACGGAAGAATAACAGCTCGCAGCAATCCAAAGTCTAATCTCGGCCTTCTTCTTTTGTAACGGGATAGAATACAAAGAGAATTAAAAAATGCATTCCTCGAGGTACCAAAGAAATTTTCACTCGTCTCGAGCGAAAACGAAATAGCTCGCAGCAAAAAAGTGGAGAATTCCCTAGGCACTACACCGATTGTTATACTGGTATGAATATATGTATGAAATACAGGAAAACGCTTGTTTGTCGATCGATCGTTTGCGATCAACGCTGTCGAACAAGAATTTATATCGAAATTTTCGCGAGAAACCGTGGAGATGAAAGGTATCGCAATCATGATGGCGCATATACGCGACACATAAAGAACACAATCTTCCAATGATGTATCGCGATCTAAACGCAACATCAAAATTTTCTTCTCGATTATTATCGTGAAATATGGTTGAGACCGATAATATTTCTTTGATTCGAAGAAACAACTTATGTTCTTTTGCTCTATTCGTTCTTAGATAATTTTTTATTCGAGACAAATTGAGATTTATCAAATATAATTTGTATCTTATTTTGCTTTCATTGATATTTATTTCAATACACAAAATTTTTCATCTTAATAATAATAAATTCAAAATTTCGAATATAATTGATTGAATCTAGTTTTAAGAAAGCACTCTATTTTTATTATGTTTTTTGATAATATTTAATGAATAGAGAAGAAATATAATTGTATCGCGTCTGGAATGATATATTCATCGAAAAATTATTCGATGTAACCTAATTCGATGCAATTCGTTATTGATTGTCTACCAAAAAATAGAATGAAAATTTAAAAAAAATTTAAAAAAGTTATCAATTTCATTAATAATGAATCAGATGACAGATTTTAATGACAAAAATAATCATTTAATCCATCTTTGAATTCATCATTGAAAACAATCTTTTCCTTTTAATTAGTTCTTTACAGAACGCTGATACAACACTTAAGCTAATTTAATCTAATTCGCTAAGTCTAAGAAATTTTAAATACTTATAATTTATGACCAATGAATTCTTAATTCGAAATAATTGTATAATTTCATTCTTATCGAATGTTATTAAAAAATATAAAAAAGAAAAATTTAAAATCCAATTTAATCTAAGATGCTAAAAATATCAAATTTTAAATATATACAATTTTTTAATCAATAGATTTTTATATTTTGCTTCTATATGTCGGAAAAACAAAAAAGATTTATAAAAAAAATAATGATTTCAGATTTTTTATGTTTGTAATTATTAAATATGTACCAATGCTTTTATATATTTATACTTTTATTCAAATAGAAACAATTATTTTTATAATACTTACTTAATACTTTTTTATAATGCTTTTACTTCGATTCTGTGTATAATATAGATACATACTATATTTCGATAATTCTAGCGTTAACGTATCTTGCAATTCTGCAGGAAAGATAAAATTTCAAGACAAAAATAAAAGTTGCAAAAAAGTAAATCTAACCTCAAATCCTCAGAAATACCAAAGAACCACATAAACCTCGTATTTTCTGCCATTGAATGAACTACGTGTGAACTACGAACGAACCTAACCTTCTTAAATTACCTCGAATCGAGTCAGAGCACGAACTTATCGACCAACTTGGCGAAACTCGGTCAGTGTCTTTTCGTTTTTCGTAGCTTGACGAATATTATGGCTGTCAACAGAAAAGAGGCGGGGGATGGAAATTCCAGCAGTGAAGGGGAGAGCAGGAGGGAGAGAGAGACGAGCGTGATAAGGACGGAAAAAGAGATTTTGATGGAACTATGACACGGTCGTGTCAATTTTTTTTTTCAACACGGGTTTTCTCATAATCGGGTGGCTCATAATCGTTAGAGGATGAATGGAGAAAATAGGAGAAAGGGAGGAAAAAGAGACAGGTTATAAAAGAAAGAGGAAAAAATAGGAGAGGAACGGGGAGAGGAGAATCGAGGGCAGACGTATCGATCTTGTTCGACCCTCCCTTCGACCGTAAAGCTCGCCCGCGGACAGAGTTACGATTCCGCACAATTACACATACCTGCACATCTATATCATTTGTGCACACACATAAGAGACAGGTACACACATACACATACGCGCGTAAACCACATCCCACAGTGTGTCGGTCAATGGAAAGTTCAAAAAATATAAAGCGTGAAAATTCTTGTATCGTGAAATATTAGCGCTAACCATTTGTAATATTGTGCATAAGTTATACTTAATGTGAAGCGCTCAGAGGCTCGAAGGAACTGGTTAACTTCATTTTCTGAAAAATTCATTTTGGCATTGAAATCTAATAATATTTAATCCACTTTCTGGAATTATTATATTTTAATGGAGTTGATTATTTCTAGCCTCTGTGCGACTCGTGTATCAATTTGTTGATAAAATTGAAAAAAATTTAATGCAAAAATATGTGTATTTTTTTCGAGCACGTGTTATTATATGGAATATTTATTTTTTTAACTCTCGGTCGGCATGAACGATCCTGGGTCATTTATGACTAATATTATTATATATCAACAGAATTGATTTTTCTATCAAAATTGTACGTTATTATATACCATTAATAATGGATTGTTAATAAAAAGTGATATTAAAATAGGATATTAGAAAATACATTTTAAAAAAATAAATTTTTTTTTTAATGATGAAGGGTCGGTCGCTTGAGAGTTAATTTAATTTTTATAAGTTATGTTTAATAGCGTAATATTATGATGTAATTTTAATACAATAATAATAATAATAATAATAATAATAATAATAGCATTAATTTTTTATATATAAAGTTTATAAACATCGAAGTGATTTTTTGTATAACAGCTTTGAATAGATTAAATTTTATATTAACTTTTTTAATCTAGTTGTCCAAATTTTTCAATTTTCCAAAATGAAAAAAAAATAGAAAGATTTTATTCTTGATTAAAATATTCTATAATTCTAAAATTTCCTCATTTTTTAAAGATAAAATACTGAAATATTTAAAGTTTTTTTTAAATAAAATTAGAGAGTTCTATATTTTGAAAGGTCTAAAAACAGTCTAATTCATTTATCCTAACAAGAATAGCCCAAAGAAAATAATAAAACTACGTTATTTCGAAATGCTTGGTAAGACAGTTTAATCAGAAAGCATTTCATTAATCTGACAAGAAAATTGTTCAAATAAAAATTAAATCAACAATTAGTTGACAATAAATTACAATAATGAAAAAAATTGACAAATATTTGTTATCTAACAAAAGATCAAGATTCGAATATTTTTTAATAAAACTAGCGAAATTGTATGTTTTATGCATTAATCGATTCTATTTTAATTAAAAAAAAAAGTATTAGAAGCTTTAAGTCCAAGATTAATTAATTCATAAGTTATAATTTTTGCCTAAAACTTATATACATACGACACACTGTGCGTCCACGAAACATTTTCGTGAACCTACCTTCATATACATATATATATATATATATATAAATATATAAATATAAAAATATAAATATAAAAGGATATAAATATAAATATATATATATATAAATATACATGTAATACGTACACACGCTCATGTACACACGATGTTCCAAAGGATTGAGCAATACGATTTGTATTACCGTGTATAACGTAATGTATTCGATTCTGCACATGTCGTACGTACTTTGGATGTAGCGAAGGATTTTTCACGACTGATATGAGATTAAAGAATAAAAATAGCTTTTGTATTAACCACTGTTTTTTCTCTCTTCATTCGCAATCCTTCATTCCTTCCTTCATTTCAATTTCAATCCTTCATTCAATTGAAATATTTGTTCCAAATGGCAACAGAATCTTATAGATATCTCAGATTCATTAAATTTGGAATATCTCCTCGAAAAAGAAAAAACACATATAGCAGTTTAAAAAATTTTTCAACACGATGTCAAAGATAAATTCTACATAACCATTTAGCGTTTAAAAAATTCATTCTATAGAATTGAAACGCTATTGGTAAAGATATAATGATATTTTCAAAATATTTAATCTTTGTTAAAAGTAAATTCGAGCCTCAGAATCGATACTTTTTAGTTTCGAATGTCTAAATTAAAAAGTTTTTGACAAAGATTTAAATATGTGTTTTGGTATCATATTGCTTGGATCCAATGTCAATTTATTGACCAATCCAAAAAGCTCTAAGTTCAAATAATAAATTATGAATTTCAATTCTTTTTTCTTTTTTTACTCAATAATAACTTTCCTATGTCGATAAATAGTAATAATAAATAGAGCACCGAACTTTGATAGAAACATATCGAAATTAAATTTCAGTATCACAATAGTTGCTATGAGTCTTATTTTGAACAAATATTCAATGTTTATTATATGTACATAGAATAATTCCAAATTGTCACTTAGAATTATTGTATTTGGTTCCACCATTTGATAACACAATAAACATCGAAGTTTCCAAAACTATCTACGTGTAAATGCTCTTCACCACTGTTGAGATTCCTCTTGACACGTCATAGAAATTTGAAGTTTGGTTGAGCCATGTTAAACCGATTAAATTTCAATACTATTCACTACTATATAATTAGTGGAGTATTATAGAGTTATTTGTTGTAATTTGTTTATTTACAATAAAATTCTTATCATCACTCACAACAATTTAATAATTGTTGAACAAATTTTCAAAATTATCTACAATGTAAGTAAATTCCACATCATAAAATTTATCAATTAATTATTATATCATTATTATATTTGACTTATAATTTTTTTTTAATCTTTATTTATGTTTAATAAATTATAAAAATTAAATTTAACATTATTCCATTCAGTATAAGCTTTCTTATTCAAATTTATCAAAATTTTCAAATACTTATCCAAATGTGCGTTAAAAAGAATTCGAAAACACGAACAGTATTGTAATAACATATTTGTTATAGTTTTATACATTCGATATACCAGCTCTGAGATGCATACAAAATTCAAGTAAAACAACCGCTCATGAATCTCTTTCCATGCAAAGGAATGGTCTACATTAATTTTTCCGCCTCGGTTGCGATTTCAAAGCGTGGCGGTTGTGCGCGGTCCCACGCATTAATTACAGTGGTTGGAAAAATAGATTTGCGGAGAATTGAATTTCGGACAGAGGATTCGAGTTAAGGGTACTCGAGCTATATCCTCCCTAATGCGCGAAAGGATTAAATGTGGTCGAAAGCTTCGTTTACGATGATGCAGAAAATTAGTTACGTAAATTTCTATTGTCGCTTTAAACATTCTTGGTTACATGATCCTCGCTCGCGCGTATTCCCATTTTCGTTTCAAAATATTTTTCCTGGAAACTGAGGGAAATTTTTTTAAATTGTCGCATTAAACCGAGTTAAAACGTTAACTTTTGTTCCTTTCCTTTCTATGCTAATTTTGAATATATAATGGAAAAGAAGGTAATACAGAAAAATTTTAAAATAAATATTTAAAATGGAATAAAATTATTATTTAATAAGTAACGTGTTATAATTGATGATATATTTTTTATTTGATGCAAAGTAAAATTTTAAGGTGATAATTAATTGAAGAGTTGCATTATTTGATATTAAAATTATGTAATTATGTAATTATTACATTAATTATGTAATTAATGTAAATTGATTGGTTTCAAATTTTTATTTTTGATATTATTCAAAATTGAATGGTGTTTTTGGCAAAATTAATATTAATCTTTACTCGGATTAAAAAATTATATAAAAAATATTATTCTATTCTATATATTTTATTCAGATAATAATATAAGCATTTAATATTGCAGAATATGAAACCGATTATTTTCATCAAAATCATATAATAATAACAAATAATTCATTGCATAAAATGACAAAAAAATTTAATTGCAAATTAATTTCTTTTCGTATAAATAATTTATAAAATATTTGTGTTATTTCACAAATAAATTATTTTTGAAATAATATTAAAATTAATTTTAAAATAATATTCGAAAATAATTTACTGAAAAAATAAAATTCCTCGATAAAAATAATAATATATCATGCTATAACATAATGTCATTACATAAAAACAAATTATTATTGTAATTCTAATATAAAGAGATATATAACAGAAAAGTAGCTTAATTGAATTTTAAACTTAATTTTTTCAATCTTAAGTTTGTATTAATTGATAATTTTTATTTATTTATATAAAATCATTTTTCTGTTTATACATATTATTTGCATACTTTGTATTCATAAATATTCGGAAGATCATCATAATAAAAATGAATATTATATTTATGACTTTCATGTAAATAGAAATGTATAAATAATAAATATTAAATCTACTCTTCAATATAATTATCATAATTAATTATCATAATAATTAATATTTATTTTTTTAAGTTTAAACAATGTAAAAAAAAAGAAAATAAATTAATCAAAGAATTAAATAACATTCATAAAAAATCTCAGAAAAACAAACTAGGATTCCATATTATCATTTTTTTCTCTATTAATACCTTCTTTCTCGTTTATAAAATTTCCAATTTAAAATACAAATCAGTTATTTTATTATTAATTATTCTTCAAAAAATCTTATACAATTATTTCCATGAAAGTCCATCTACTCAAAGTCCTTCTCCATAATATAAATTTTACAAATGTATAATTGCATTGTCTTCATTTTTATTTCCTCTTCCGACCTCCACAAGTGGCATACTCATCAGCACAAAGGTATTTTCAGCAAGTGTTTTTCCGTTTTCATCCATTCTACCACCAACGTACATGCTATATACTTAGCGAGGTCCAAATGCTTGTTACGGTAATTCGACTCCTCGGATCAGTTTACAGCCGCTTTGCATTCAAAGCCGGCATTCCCGATCTTTTTATTCAATTGCTTCGACTCGAAACGTGTCGGACAGTGTAAACGGGCCCGTAGGAAATTCGCCTTCTTCTAATCGCGTTATTTGTTTAGTCATCGACCCATAGCTTCTTGCCTTCATCCTAAGAACACGCAAACAGGCAACGACGTTCGTTCTGGGAAATGAAATTTCGGAAATAGTCATTCCAGACACAATTATCCTACACGTACAAGAACTTAAATGAAATATTTATTGAAAGTAGTTGGAAAATCGATTTCACGAGGAAAATGGTAATCGAGTTCTGTATTAACTGTATCATCACTGTGAGCATCACTCTGTGTGTGATATTAGAACAAAATTGAAAGGAAATAATAATTGGACGAAATAGAATTGTGATTATTTTTATCTATTTCTTCGAATTTATTATTGTTCGTTGCAATTTATTATTTTTCGAATTATTATTATTATAATGATTATGGATCGATATTTCATTGGTCCTTTAAAATATTCAAAATATTGTTAAGATATAAATAACATGAATAAAAATAATTTAATTCTTTGCGCTCCAACGGTGATTCTCGGTCACCACTTGAGTTAATGCCGTAACTCCAGCGATGACTCTTCAGTACCACTTAGATTAATGCGGCAATTTGAAGGGTGACAATATTTATTAATGTTTGATTTTTTTAGAATATCGTTTCATAGGTTTCAAAGCTCTTTATGTATAATCTTATGAGATTAGAATAGAGTAGAGAATGAGAGTAGAATAATATATTCTTAAATGGCTAGATTTTTTATCTCAAATTAAACTGTAATCGTGAATCGAACATCTTCGGCGTTAATCTGAGTCGTGGCAATAGAAATATTATTTTCAAAGTTTTTGAGATTTGTAAGCATATTGGAATATGAAATTAGTTTAAGTGAAGATGAGTTTGATTTTTCGTTATTGAATGATAAAATTACTTCTATTCATAAAGAAATTAACGATAGAGAAATGTTGAACATGGAGATAAAATAAGAGCTATAAGAAAAAATAAGAATAATAGATAGTGAATGTGAAAGCAATAATTCAAATGAAGATATCGCAGAAGACACAGATAATTTTAAATGGATAATATGCACAAAATCGGCAAATATACCGTGAAAAATACAATTTGTATCTAAAAATCTGCAAGATCGCTATTATAGTATATTAGTATATTAGTATATCATTTATATAGAAGATACTATTTAGTATCTTCGAATATAAATGAACCATTAGATTTTTTTTAAACTATCTCTTACTGATGAACTTATTCATGAAATAATGCACGAAATAAATAATTAAAAATAAAAAATATAGAAAGTAATAAAAAAGTTAGAAAGAAAAGTACTATTGCTCTATTTGCCCTAACAAACTGAGAATGTATCTTGGTAATTGTTTCATAAAATATTATATAAAACAACAATATAGACTTTAATATTCAATAAATTTTTTTTATATGTAAAGATATATAAAATATTAAAATATAAAAGTTTTATGCGTTAATTTGTATATAAAATCATAAATTAACTGTAAGAAATTCCACCGAACGCACGGATTCCAATCTGGAGTTGTTGGTTCAACCGAGCGAAATAGGTTTGGAGTGCAAAGGGTTAATTACAATATAGATTTTCAATACAGTTCATTTTTATTGCAAAATAATATTATAGATATTATTTTACCTTTCTTGATAATAATTATTAAGATTAAAAAAAAAGTAGAAATTTCAATCACTTTTATCCGTTAACGATATTATCTATATATCGAAAACTATTAACAAAATCGATAAAATATCGATAATCAATAATCATAATTTAATACAAAATAGGAAAAAGAAAAAAAATAAAGAACTTGCGTTTGAAATTAATTTTTTCTTATTGATAAATAAAAATAGATAAAAACCAGGCGAATCTTCATGAGGCGAATCTTTCAATATTGAATATAGAGTAGCACAGTGATCATTTATGGTTTCTCTTACGATTTTTATAAGGTATTACTTGTTATATTTTTATAAAGTATTACTTGATATATATCATTGAATTTGAATAACGATTATCAAGCTTTTATTTTGTTTTCAATAAACTAATTATGAAAATATAATTTTAAAAGATATAAAAAGAAATATATTTTTCCGTTGGTTAAAAAATAAAAAACATGATGATATCATAATATAAGGCAAAATAAATATAACTCTTTTACTTATGAAAGAAAAAGAAATATTTTATTATAACAATTTTATATGAATAAATAAATAAATATTAAAATATTTTGAAATATTTTGTCAAGATCATAATTTTGAACAATTTTTCTCTATACATAACTGCTGGTTTTACTTTTCAAAATATTTGCAATAAATTAATTATTTTTTATGTTATGAATACATTTATTGTTATATGATCACATTCTTATATAACTTAACCTAATCTAAACCTAACAATAAAAGAAAAAATACACATTTTTATATTATATATATTTATATTATAATCTAATTTAAATAATAAAAAAAAATAATTAATGAATTAGTTAATAGATAGGTTAGCATATAAAAAATTAAGCATATAAATAATTTAGCATATAAAAAAACATATCGAAGAGAAATATCGCTAGTTTAAATAAAATTTATAGAAGAGATAGTTTTTCTAATATTTTTTTTTTATTGACTCATACCTTGAAAAGATGAAATCAATTCTCAAAGTTAAATTGAAAACAATATTATTTTGAATTCAAATAAGAAAATTTAAGAAAAATTAATTTTTTTATATAATATATATTGAAAATTTTTTATTTTTTATCAATTTTTTATTAATTTTTTTCAAATGTTAATTTACACTAATGATAATTTAAAAATAGGAGATTTATGAATTTTGTTAATAAAACTGTATTATCCTCTATAATTTGCAATAATTTTCAAAAATAGACAAAACACAAATAATTTTTCACATTTAAATAATTAGATTATTTATCAGATTATTTATTTCTTTACATTTTACAAATTACAAATTTATTACATTACACAAATTACGTTTTATTACATTTTACAAATTAATCTTTCCAAAATGTCATATCGTTCCCATAATACCTATATATAATACCTAATCTAAAATTCTCATTTTGACCATATCAATTGGCATCAAGATAAATCACACGTGTGAATAAATAAATCATCGTTTCCTCCACGCGACGAAGTCAGTTTGATCACGAGTTCTATGGTAATCTTTCCTACGGAATCGATGGAAAAATGGAAATTGAAGGGGAGCTGCATCGTAGCACTATTTCACTATTATTGCCTCCCATCCCTTCCGAAAGATTTTACAGTTGCCAAGCAAGCTACTATCCACTGATTGTTCGACCGTTGTCGAAGATGTACGCCAGCCCGCCAAGGGAACTTTTATCGTTGCGCTTTTATCGGTGGCCCGAATCCGAAGCGAGACGGCCGTCCCCGTGTAAAATATTCCAAGGCGCAGCTCGAATGGAAATAACTTTTCGTATCATGCACGCACGCTACAGAAATGGAGGCCAATTATTTTCACGGTGCATTTCGAGCAATTCGTGTGTACTCGAAGATGCTGTAGATCCAGTGGAATCGAAATTTTTGATTCTGCTGAAATTGTTCCTTTTGAATTTATCGATGGATCGAACAAAATTGCATCTCGTTTAGAGAATAGATTAGGATATGCTCGAATGAAATTTAAGAGATAAAATAATAAAAGACAATTTGAATAGAATTAATATTGTCTAATATTACGATCTGAATTTGAAAAGTCATAAAAAAAAGATGCAATTTAATGTTTCAAATGATTTTAACGATTCTAGACTATTTATTAAAAAATTAAAAAAATTAATCGTAAATCGTAATTATTAAAAAATACGTAATCGTAAATTATTAAAAAATATTAAAAAATTAATCGTATTTTAACATCAATTAATATTTGATTGCATGTACACGAAAGTTGGCTCATAATTTCTTTATAATCTCTGGTGCTGAACGGATATTACAACGACAAAGATATACATAAAGTATCCAGTGCACGATCTAGTTCTGCACGAAACAGAAAAGGCGAATGAAGTCAAATGCCCTGTGAAATTAAATATATCGTAGAGAAATTTATTTGACGTTTCTGCACGACGTCTATGCTCGTCGCTGGAAATAATGCGTATTATGTAAATGGCCGATTGAAAATTAACGAGAGAACGTGCACAGCAAAAGTTTATGAACATTGCGCTGTAAATCATTTGGCTGGATACCCGATAAAATAAATAAAACAAAAGTTGCTGTTAATTTCCTGCTTGCGATTCCATGCATTGAGGTACAGTCAGTCACAAAAGTTTTCATATAAGTCAATTTTCAAGCAATCTTATAACCACTAATTTTGTTTTATATCATGAAATCTTATGTAAAGTATAATGAATTACATATGAATCAATTTTTCATATGAATCAATATTTTTTTATTAACAAAATATCACTTTGAAAACAATTTTCAAAGTTTTAATTTTTTTTTTTCATTTTTTAAGATATAATTTTGTAATGGTACGAGATGGAGCAAAATTATAAAATGTTCCTTTCGATTTTAATTGTAAAAGATATTCTTAAAATTATATTCAGATTATTAAATAATGATAAAAATTTGGAGGTTATTTTCATGTATTTGAACAGATTTTATGACAGAAATTAAAATTATTTCATATATAATCTATTATGTATTATCTTTATTAAGTTATATTGTGTTATGTATTATCTTTATATAGCTATACACAAGTTTCTCTATTAAATAACTTCTCTAACATAAGAATTAATATTATATATAAGAATTTTTGTAAAGATCAATTCTAGAAATAAAAAATAAATATAAAAGTGTCAATAGTAGATAATGAAGATAAAATTATCACTTTATCTGTGTCTCGCTTTATTTAATACATAAATTTTAATTGTTTATAATTTAATAAATAAATCTCAATCGATATTTTTTGCACACTAATTTTTATGTTTTTTTTTTTGATTTTAGACTCTAAAATCAAATTTTCTAAAAGATTAGATTAACTTAGATTATATATATTAACATGCTATATAAATTATTATAATTAAAATTATTCATCAAATAAATATATATAATTACATAATTCCATACAAGATAAATTAATTTAATCAAAAATCTTTTCATGTTTCTAACAATTGTGTAATAAAAAATATGAAATCCATAAAATTTTAACGAGTTTCGTAGTTTTTATTAAATCAGTATTTCCAAATTAAATAAATTTTCTTGCAAGATAATATCGAAAAACTTTTGTGATCGACTGTATCTCGGTAGGAACGGAATGTGAAGAAATAAATTTCAAAGGAAACAATTGTTTATTTCCTACAATCGATAGAACTTTACCCGCGGGACACGTTACAATTGATTAAAATTTATTTACAAAGTAATTCTTCGCATTTCGTATTAAAATCACAAGTCGCAAAAAATGGTATTTCAATATTCAATCGATAATTCAAATTTTTCGAACGTTCTTCTTTGTATCGCATTTCTTATCGTGTCGAAAAAGAAGAAAAAAAAAAAAGAATTATTGAACAGCAAAAGTTAAACGCTACGAGATTTCGCCTTGGGCTTCGAGAAAACGTAAATTCCGAGGCGAAATCGAAGATCGCCATTTAATTTCCTGATATTGGGTATTCTTTGGAAAGATCGGCAGACACGCTAGATTAAACAGCGTCGTCTCGAGACGATTGAACAGCGCTCTTGAATCGAAGAAAAAAGTGTTTCACATCGATGAATCGACGCGAGAAATTTTCAGCGAAATTGGGTTGTGTCGTGCACATGAACGTAACCAAAGTGAGACAAATGGGACCCTTCAACTAGTAACTAGTAAATGATCGAAGGATGTCGAAGTATGTAAATACATTAAATACATTGTTCTTCTAAGTCCATATTTAAATGTCACTTTCTATTTCTATGAAATATATTAAAAGTAAATTTCGTTTACTTAATGGAATTAGAATTGTTTACTTAATGGAATTAAAATATAAGTCTTTTTAATATTTTTATTTATTTTTTGTAGATCGATATATTTAATATTTCTTGTAAAGTTGATCTATGAAGAATATGGCTTATTTAAATTTTTTAATATGAATAATTATTGCAATTTAATATTTTGATGGCATCTTTGTTATCTTGTCTTTTTAATATCTAGTCTTTTTAATCTTTTTAATTTAGATATAAATTTAATTATTGTTGATAGTATCTTTATTATTTTAATGAAAAATTATCTTCCTTCTTTAATTATTGATAAGGTATAAGTAAAAAATCATAATTTTATATATATTATTGAAATGTGATACATGTAAATATTACTGTAGTGTTTGGTTATATTTGTTTAAAATCTTTTTCCAGAAATTGAAATTTCAATCTTTGAAGCATACATGAGCATTTGAAATATATCTTTGAAAACTTGAAATAAGAAACATTCTTCTTTATTTCACAGATAAAAAATGTTTTCCTCACTCTTTTTGAATGATTCATAGTAAAACAATCGAAATCGATAAAGAAGCGAAAACATTGTCGAAATACAACAAATATTTTTCCGTTCCAATACTAATTTTATAACAGTTTTATTCTAAAACTTATTCATTAAGTTATAAACGATTTAAGTTTGCATTAGATTCTTCTAAATAAAATGTAAATAATAAAGTTATAAACTCATTTGATTTGATTATGCTAAAAAGATTAAAGAAAAAATTTTATAGATTTAAAAATTTGATGATTAACCATTCATTTTCTAACTTGACTTTTACATTTATAGATTGAATCATATTATGTTCATTAATTCATATGCTAATTTACAAACCTTTATTACATATAATTAAGTCATTCTAGTAAGTAGTGAGCTAATATAACTTTTTCTCTATTTGTCGATTGAATCATGTAATAATTAATCTAACTTTTATAAATTTTAAATCAAGTGATGCCATATCTATTAACTTAACTAACCTAATTTTTATAGATTTATGATATATTCTTTTCTTACATTTTAAGAAAAAATATATTTATTACGTTTTATTACGAACGTTCATAAAGAACAGTTATGAAAAAGATAAGACTAATTAAGCACTATTTACTGGAAATTTATATTTCATCACATCTCGAATAATAAAAGCTTACTCCAAATTAAACGATCCGTAAACGCAACAGGAAAACTTTTCTCGCGAAAGCATTTGGGATGGATATCGATGTGTAATTTTTTGTTACGCAACAGCAAGCGAGATTTGTCGGCCAACAAACGGTGGCAAACTGGAAAAACACGGATCATGTGTCGCGTGAATATATTCGGTTTGCTGTTGCACGCCAAATGTTGCCTCGATTTCCAAGCCGAGATAAAATATTCGGGAAAATTAGACGCGATGGGCACGCACATAATCAAGTCCAGCAAAAAACAACGTAATAGTCGAAATACGATGCAGACGATACTGTAGATCGATTTCTGTGAATATACTGTTGAAATTGTAGCTATTTTTTGCATAACGTTGAAAATATATTTCATATTGGTTATGTTTCTTTATGGTATATGCCGAATTTGATTCAACGTTATGTTTTTATATCGGACATGTCGAGTTCGATGTTTATAGTTCCATGAATGTTTCTCGTAATATGAAATTTGATTCCATAGTTTCTTTTTAACTTTCGTTTTGTGTTCTGCCAGTATATTGTAATTTCAAAAAATGGAGATATGATATATCGCGAACGAATTTTTACAATTGCTGCAATGTTATATTTACAGATATAAATATAAGAATATAAGAAATTGTTATATTAGTTATATAAATTTTGAAATGTTTAAATAAAGATAATTTATATGATATTAAAAATAATCAAATGAATACGTATTAAATGAAATGGCGGATATTTTAAAACGAAAAAAGTGATTTGTTGAAAAATATAAAATGACTTAGTCTAATCTTCTAAAAATGAAAACATTTTTTGTGCTTGCAACAATTAAAATTCTATTTAATTACATTTTCTCTCAGAAATGAAAAATATGAAAAATATGAAAGTAGAAAAATAAAGGATGTCATAAAAAAGCTACCATTTTATTCATGAATAATCTTCACATTAAGATAAATATATGGGTTTTTTTATTAATTTTTTCGATTATTATAGAATATTATTACATCCATATTGCTTATTATATCAATAATAAATCCTAGCTATTGTTTTCAGTATTTCTCATATTTTCATACATTTTTTGTTGAATTTGTTTTTTAATGAATATTATTCTTCATTCGTTCTAATTAAAATAGTATCATATCTTCGAAGAAATACATTCGATTTCATTAAATCAAAATATATTACCTCATACTGAATCAAATTTAAAAGAGTTATATTTTTAGAATGCTCTGCACACATATATATTTAAAATTGATTATACGCAATTTTCTATTCTTATTCCTCCAGAAAGTTCCTAAAGAAAACATGTCTCAATGTTATTGGATTCAGATTTTCTATTTCTTTTTGTAAAAAAAGAAACATCTAATATCTAAAATGTTTTACATCCTGTGAAATGAAAAGCGAATATGTAATAAATAATAAAATAGAAAATTTTTTCTTCGTAAATGTAACGTACTTGTATCCCATTCGATATTATTCAAGATTAAATTCGATTTTATTGAAACTAACTTTGAAGCAATTTATTCCAAAATCGCAAGACAAATATATGAACGTAACGAACAAATTCCTTTCATCGGAGGTGGTGTGCTAATTTTTTGTACATCTTCGACCGAAAACGTTTCCCTCATCTCCGGTTCATTTCGAAAGGGGTTAGAGCGGATGTTCGCTGGAGAAATTTTCCTCAAATTCCAGGCGAGTAATCGGTTAAAAGCATTTCGAGGAAAAGTTAAAAACGAGGCAAAGGGGTTAAACGTAGAAAAAAAATTCCGGAACTCGATCCGGTAAGAACAATAACTTTTTAGTTGAACTGTTTTCCTGATTCATGCTGTCGAATCAATTGTCATTCTTGTTTCCTTTTTTTTTTTCACATCTTTCGTTTCATCTTCGTAGTATATTGATAATTTGTTTGAAATTATTTTCGTGATTTTCGTCATAAAATATTTCAATTTTTATCACTAAATTACAGATGCAGATTTGTATGCAAAATTTGAATATATAAAAATTTACAAAATGCATATGATACAAAATATTCAAAATATATATATTATAATATTTGAAGACTGAAGTAATTTAAGCTCCATTTTTTAAATTGTAAATTATAAACTTGATTTTATAAAATATGCATATATAATATATATATATATATAAAATATATATAATTTATTTATTGCAAATTAGTTTAAAAGATATAAAATTATAAAAAATATTTATATAAATTTATTTTATAGAACATGATAAGTACTTGTTCGAGTTTGATTGAAAATAATAAAAAGTAGACAAATATTTCACTATTATCATTATTACATCAATTCAAGATCATTATTTTGAATTTTATTCATTTTCATTATATTATATTATGTGCTTATAATATTGACATTTGCGAAGAGGAAATTGTATTCTATTTAAATATAATTAAATATAATAACTTTCAATTGATCTTTAAAGCTTTTGACAATTTTTTTTTATGTAATATTATATTTTTATTATTTTACACTTTTTTTTATAAAAATAGTTCAACAATTATTTTAAATGAAAATGACAATCAATGATCATCCTAGAAATCAGAATGATTTAAAACAAATCTAAAACAGATTTATAGTAAGATTTATAATAAGATTTACTTCTTAGATTAATATTAGTAAATTTTGAAAGATATAATTTGACATTAATATTTTTTTATAAATGATATGAAGAAAATGCAAACTTTACTTTTTAAGTAAAAAAAATTGTTTTTTTACGGAATATTTTATTAAACATTTTCCATTTATATAAATAAATATGTTTTTCCAAATAGAATAATATGATTTATTATGAAGCGCTTTAATACTTTACAATGACGTATTTAATTAATTTTTTAAAGATATAATAATGTAATTATATAAATTAAAGATATAGCAAAATGTATTAATTTTTTATAAAAATATAAATATTCAATTCATATTTTATATGACTATGTGTACATCAAATATAAATAATTCTTTATTTTATCTATTTAGAATTAGATTAGCAATCTGTAGATTATAGATTTTCATATAACTATTCATATACTTAACTTTCATATAACTTAAAATTATTAATTTAAATATTTATTCATTAGTTAAAATTAGTTTAATTAATGTAAAATAGAAAATATATCGCATTATTCAAAATACATACAAAACTATAATATTTACAAAATGTAAATAATTTGTGGTATACAAATCATGAAAAATTTATATATAATATTATATAAAAATTTTCTCTTCATTTTTTGATATATTTATCTAAAAAATTTACATAGCTTTCTATTTTTTTTTATAAACAATTTAAAATTTTTTTAGCTTTATAAAAATTCCATTCAAAATACGATTTTCATTTATTCAATTAATATGCAAATAAAATTAATATCGAAGAAGAGAAATACATGACATGTTAATTTATATAAAATATACAAGACAGATGTAATATAAAAAAAATATTTATATTTACATAAAAATTTACAGTCTAGTGATCTGTCATATTAATATGTTCTATTAGCAATCCTGGTCTCAATTCAAAAAATAAAAAAATAATACGAAAATTCTTGCTCTTCGAAGTAAATGGAGTAACGAATAAACTTCACTAAACTACGAGTCCTTTTATTTGCCTTTCTTTATATCACCCATCATGATATTGTCTAACGTTTTCCATGAAGTGATTTCCTCTGTCATTTTCCTTTCACTCGTTCAATCGCATCTCTTTTAGCCTAACTTCCTGTTTTTCTCCCTGTCTCTCTCTCCCCTCCCCCTGCCCGTTTCATCCATTTCCACTTCCAACATTGCCCTTTTCATACGCATAATTCGTACAGAATTTTACAAGTCAGTGTAAAGTTTCTTCTTCGCCAAGAAAATTTCTCAGATTGAGCCCCAATCCTCTTTTATCATCGTGTGTCCCGACTCGATCCTCAAGGAGAAGTCGTTTTCTCCTTCTTTCTTGATCGCAGATCTCTGTTTCTCTATCTTATCGGCCATTCTATACTGCTATTTTGACCAACGATATCGATTTCTCTTTTCTCTCTTCTCCTCGCTCCTTTCACATTCCCTCTTCTTGGTTTTGAAATGTTTCCTCCAACTTGCCTCGTTCTTCTTTAATTTCCGCACTGTTATCGACCTTAATTTTATCCTCTTTACCTCTATTTTCTTTGTTCTTTTTAAGATAAGATAAGCTGCTTGAGAAAAGAAAATCTTTTCGCATTGTTTAGTTCTCTGGTTGAAAATTGAACTTTAATAATCGATTAGTATAATGTTCGTTTTTTATATCATATTTTGTTATTTTATTCCTTTTTATTTTTGTTTTTTTTTTTACTATTATATTTTTGATATCACGTTTCGTTTATATCGATCGACAAGAATTGATATAATATTTCGATTATATCGATTAGAAAATATGAAGAAATTCTCAGAGATAAGTGTTACAATAGAATATTGATTATCCAAACATTTAAAATTTTTTTACATTTTTGGAAAATATATTTTGGAATGATATTTAAAAACGATTAATTTTATTTAATTTTTAAAATATATTTTTCTTATAAAATATATATTGCTTACATAATAAATTTAAGAATTAATTCCTAATTTTTTAACGTATCCATAAATTTGATTTAATCAATCAATTAATTCGAAAAATTGACATTATACTATATTTGATCAATAATAGACAAACAATTTTTTCTTGAGATTATATTTTTCGATATTTCAATGTCATTGAAATTTTTTTTTAATGGAACTATTTATTTTAATTATACAACCTGAAATGAAAATAAATCATACGATTTTTTATATAATGCAAAGAATCATAAAAATTGATCGATTAATATAAATGATAAAATAATTATACACTATTTCACATTATTAGATCAATTGAATTTGATTTAATTTCTAAGTTTGCCACTATTTATCAAAGATATATCAAAGATATATTCGTTCTTTTTATTCAAAATCCCAAATTGATGACAAAATTTCAATTCCTAAAACTGAAACTAAAAAGCTTGAAAAAAATGGCCAAATAAGCCATAATTAGATCAATTAAATACACTTTACAGGAAACCAAGCTATCATTATCAATGATACCGAGTTCACGCGATCCACTTCTCCATCGTTTGCTGGAATGGAAAATAATCAACCTATTTGTATACGCTTCGTTGGTTAGACCAGAATCTAGTTACCAAAGCGCGTCAAACTGTTTCGGTTGATTCGATGAGTTTGTGGGACGTGATCGCTTTCCAGCTTTCCAGATTTGGCCTTTGGATAATCAACATTGCATTGCGTTGACGTGAGGAAATTGTATATGTTTCATAATTGAATTTCCCATTCAGGAAAGTGTTAATGTGTAATGAGACTAGAAATTTAAAGAAGCATAGTTCTTTATAAATCTAACCTAACTCAACCTAAATATTTTTTGCAAAAATTTAGAAAATTTGCAAAGATTAAAAATTGGATAATTTTATTTAAACATGATAATTTTATTTAAACATGATTTTATAAAATGGATATAAAAATAAATTTAGAGAAATTCAATAATGGAAATAAAAGTTTTAATCTTCATTATTTGAGAAAGTGCATATTTCTAGTTTGTTATATTGATTAACAATAAATTAATTAATTTAGTCAAAATTTTTATATATATATGAATTTATTAGTAGGGTTTAGTAGTAAGTAAATTCATATGATTGAATTTAACAAATGAATGTTGAATAAGTAATAGTTAATAGTAAGTAGTTAATAATTAATAATAAGATTAAATTCAAATTGCTATTATACATACATTAACTTGTTTTTCTTTTAGAAAAATTCAAAAATAAAATAAAATAAAGAATCCTCACATCTATTTTTTTTTTATAGTGACAGATGCAAACTTTTTTCTTTGTTAATTTTTATGTTGATCAATAGAAATTAATTATAGAAGTTAATTTGGTTAATCTTACCAAACTTCTTTGGATATTGAACTGATATAAGATTATTTTATTATTTCAGAAAAAACTCATAACAGTGCATTGCATCAAAATAAAATTCCTATAAAAATTGTCTATCCATAGAAAAAAAGATAATCTCGCATAAAATTATAACAATATATACTAAGTGAAGATCTTCTAAACAATCTAGACATGATCATTAATACAAAATGAATATGTAAATTATGTCCTTGCATAATTGCAAAATAATGCAACAATTATCTATCCATAAACATAAAAAGATCTCACATAAAACTATATACCAATGTTATCAAGAAGATACCAATACCAAGAAGATATTTAGTAAAAATAAATATATGAATATTTACATATTAATTATATATCCATAAAGAAAAGATAATCTCGCATAAAATTATATGTAACAATATACATCAATTAAAGATCTTCTAGACAATCTAGACATGATTATTAGTTAAAAATGAATTACATATTTACATACTAACACAAAAATTACTTCTCTCCGTCATTTCTATACATTTTTGTTCAATATAATATTTTTGATATTCTTCAAAAATTAATCTTACATAAAACCACTTTTAATATCATTCTATTAATGTCATCTTGAAATGATCTCATCAATAGATACCATTTTCCTTTCAACAAGATAAAAACACGAATCTTTTCATTCGTCAATGCCACAAACCATCGCAAGTTCAACAAAAAGAAACAAATCTTCGGTGAAAAAGTTTCGGATTTCGCATTCGCATTTTTATTAGATTGGTCTCTTTATGCCGCCGTTCTTTATTCGCTCTCTAATTCTCTCTTCGTATTCCAACTATTCGCAACTTCAATATTTTCTGGCATCGATTCAATTCCGCAAAAGTCACCAATAGAAACTAAGCCATATCTCTGGCACAACCAACCACTCCTCTGTTCTCTGTTCACGACTGGCAAGCGAGAGCAGCTTTAGGAGGAATATACTTCACAGTCACGTCGCTCCCTCACTCGGCGAGATTCTCTATCTCGTGCCTCGTCGCTATGGGGAATAAACAGTTCGATGATCCGCCGATTTACAAAGTTCCAAGGCTTATTTGAAATAAATTTGCCGGCAAGTTTAACCGAAATTCGACTTCCATTGACATTGATGCGCGTGGAGTGGTTTCTGGAGTGGTTTCTTGCAAAGTATTTTGCGTGGATTCGAGTTAGATACGATACGAGCACGATGAAAGTTCGAGATTGCGCGCCAAGATGTTAAGCTAGGAGGAAGCTCAGCCCCGGAAACGGACCGCTTTCCTCGATTGCTTCCTCGAGGTTTACTGGCATCACTAACTCGCCACTGTTTACGAGTCCTTTTCCTCACAGAGAATTTAAAGACATTTGTGAAATTAAAATAAAAAGATAGAATCGAATTTTTGATAATTATATAGAAAAGGACATACTTTTCTTCGGTTTTTATAATTTTTAAATAAAAAAATAATAAAAATTTTAAACAAATTTCTTGTACATATGTATATAGAAATATGTAGATGGAGAGTTATAAATTGTAAGGATATTTTACTTGAAATAAGATTTAATAATAAAAATAATAATGATAATAAGTATTGAAAAATTCGTTAAAAGCAAAGAACAAAAAACACTTCTATTCTACACATTCTTGAGACTTTTCGTCTCTTTTTTTCCTCTCTCATACATGATTCTTTCGTCTTTCTCTTTTTTTTTAATTTTCATTCTCTAATAGTTGCTTCTCATACATCATTCATTTTTCATGTATTATTCGTTCATTACATATCTGTAGAAATTATAGAAATATATATAAAAAATTTTTAACATTTTATAAGAGAGAACAGATGATGCAGCCAGGCAAGGGAATAATTCTATATGTAAAAATAAATGTAAAAAAATAATACATTTTTTCATTTGAATCTTTCATTTGAATATAGTTATTTCTTCATATTACATAAGAACAAAAATACGAGTCTGTCAACGATTTTGTCACATAAGATCTACTTTGATCACCAAAGTTAGGTTATATCGACCGTACTTAATACTTTGATGGTCACTTGGGAACGCTATATATTGTTTATGGAAGTTCTTAACTATATTATTACCTTATATATATAGTCACCTTATTAAATTATAAATCTTTGATTATAATGATTATCTGTTGGTATACACATATATATGTTAATATACAGGATGTCTTATTTTAATCTATCACTCAATTATCTCTTAAATTATGTTATTTAAAAAAAAAATGTTTCGTACGAAATTTTTTGTGTTTCAAAAATTTTATGATCTATCCGATTTGTCTATATAAAGTTAATATTTTCAAAATGATCTCTGTTTTTTTTAAATGGAATTATATATTTTTATTTAACCAGCATTCTAGTCCATTCCAAATCTTTCACGATTATTCGAGATCATTTATATTTGTTTAAATTTGCTTCTATTTATTATCATAAGAATCTTTCGAAACGCAAGTTTATGAAATATTTTTTTAAGTAATGCACGCAATTTAACCGATAATCGTAGATAAATTAAAGCGAGATATTCAGTATGTATTATATGTATATACACACACATATATATATACATATAATACCGATAGATAATAACAAATATATAACTAAAGTTAAATTATATCGAACACGATAAATAGATAATTAGGTAAAACACGCGATGAATGCATAATTAACGTTTGGAAATACTTGTGTTGTTATTGCTGGTTCGATAGTTATTACAACAATCACTAATTAATAACGATACAACAAAAATACAAATCACAATACATACGTGCCAATGATTCGATATAGAATGCACAGATAATTTAATAAATCACACGTCAATCTATCAACTCCCATTGTTCATTTCTCCCATGATCATTTATATTTTATATATTACCAAGTGTCAACATCAGATTTGATCGATTTACCATGTACATGTCCCCAACAAGATGAAACTTAAATTCCAATTACGATTCCATTCGCACCAACAATAATTCCAATACCTTTTTCCCCCAAAATATCCTGGATTCGTCGTCGCGCCAGCGTCACCAATATTTCCCCGATTAATCGTTAAAAATCACACGATTAAATCAATTCCCAAAATCCTAAAAATCACACTTCCTCCTCCCCAAAACAGTTGACGAGCGCGTTCTAATCACTACGACCCCATTCGTCAAAAAGCCTGGGTGAAAGAGCAAAGGAAAGCCCTTCAAACGTGCTTCCTCTCCACGATTAATCCCGTCTTGCCACCGGTTGGTCGCGTTGAACTCGAAACGGACGTGGATCCCGCAAACGGAACGAGGAGTCGCGAGGACCTTTTGACCCACGGACCGTGCGTCCGTTTCAAAGCAAAATCGCATATCGAAATCCAGCTGCTCTTTAACAGCGACCTGTGTTTGCCTATCGGCCGAGAGAGATGAAGGAGGATGAAGGATGAGAAGCAGTCGGAGATCCGAGAATCCGGGGCAATTTTTCCCTTCTTTGGTGGATATTTGTTGAGGACACGCAGATACCATCCACCGATTCGAGTACATAGAGAGCAAGAGAGAGAGAGAGAGAGAGAGAGAGAGAGAGAGAGAGAGAGAG
>NW_006264180.1:217754-222540 GCF_000469605.1 Apis dorsata
TGGAGGATACGCGCGATCAAAGGCGGACAGTTATTTATAGCGGACGAGTAAGGAGCCCTTGAAAAATGTAAGGGAGCCTGAGTCTTATTGACTTTACGATGGCCCTCTGAATTCGATAAAAGCAGGCTGCCATTCGGGGCAAACACCGAGCGGAAGGAAGCCAGAGAAAGGAGGAAACGCGATTCGATGCGCTCTGCTCCGGCACTTTCTTAAATTAGTTACAACGCGCAGACCCGGCCCAAAGCTCTTTCTTTTTCTTTATTAGGAATCCTCTCACTTTTTTACTCTTCCACGCGTCCATCGAGATTCCATTTTCGACTGGTCAGTCTCTCGAACGCTTCGGACGCCATCTCTGAACTCGCACGTTCCTTTCTCTTTCACTTCTCACCATGTGACTCGTCCATGGTGGACTCCTTGGACTGCTTTGTCGCGGATCTTTGTCTCGATACGAAGCTTTGAACGGTTGCTTTAAGACGAGAATACTGGTAGATATCATGATCGTTGAATCGAGTTTGAGCTTTTCTTTAACGAGACACGATCCATTATCGCGCTCTTATCTTTGCCTTCATAAAGTCATGAAAAGTAAGTTGAGGACTTGAAATAAAAGAAATGCTGATACGTTAGATGGGTTATTATGTATGAACGTGCAAATAGATGAAAGGAAAAAGGCGAAATTTTTTTTTGTGATTTTTAATATGTGATTTTTAATATAGGAATTAAAAATTGTTTTTTTTAGAGATATACAAGTTGTTATATATGTTAATTTTTGTTTTTCGGCAAATAATGCTTTTTATATAAAAATAATTTCAAACTCGATTTTTCAGATATTCAACTTTAGAAAAATCTCACATTAAAAATTACAATCAATTTTTTTACGGTTTGAAAATAATCGTATAATTTTTATATTTTCGTTCTATTCTAATATAGAGAATGTACAAGCTGGAAGAAAATGAATCTTCGTGTAAAATTAAAAGTCAAAAATATAGTATGACAATTTTTATTAGAAAATAAATTATATAATTTTTTTTTATATTTCAATGAAAAATTAAAATTAAAAATGAAACTAAAATAATATTAATGTCGTTTTTTTAAAATTTTCATTGATTAGATAAGTAACAATAATACAATATGCTGACATACATCTTCAACTAAAATTTTTGCTTGCCAATTCTTATGTTTGTATTTAAAATCAATTCTTCCAAAAGATTTTATTTCATTTTCTATCCATATAATAGATATCCAAAACTGAATTAACTTTGGTGAATATAATAACTTATACAGAAAGATGGACAACTTTACATTAATTCATTTTTCGACACGATTCTATATAATTTATACATTTCGGTCTTTATAATAGACTTTTTCCTCTGTTATGCTATGCAAGAATATACGAGAGATGGTAAACTGTGAGCAGAATAATTTACTACGATTGTTTTTGCAAGCAGGAGCATCCTGTTCGTTCCTGAAAGACGTGTACTCGAGGCGGTTTCGCCTCGGTAATAAATTTGGATTTATAATTGAAAAAGTGGCCGAGAGACATGAAACATCGTGCAAAAAGGAAGCAGCAGTTCCGAATAGGAAGCGTAACCGTTGCGTCACCAACTTACAACTTATAAGTCTCCCCTCTCTCCACTCCGGAAATTCAAAAAGTTACGAAACTTCGGTAAAACGATCATAGGTACGTTTTTATAGCAACGCAATTTAATTTACTTTTGTGTTATTCCAGAAAAGTCAAACTAATTGTTTTCCACGAGCAAGTTGGATAATTATAGTTGTGCTTAAATTAACCTTCACTTTTTTTATCTGGCTTTTTTTATCTGTCACAGAATTATTTTCATCAAATCATCCTCGTTTTAATGAAGTCCATGTTATTTCTAATCTATGATTGGATTTTAAAATAAATCGTCAAAATGGGAAAAATAGAATTTTTATATTTTATTTTGTAATTATTATTAGATTATCAAAAGTCTATTGGGACTTATTATTAATAATAGATCTATAAGTAATCTATTGATTTTCTATAGAATTATCGAATTGAAGATCGAATTAATAATTTCAAAGTTTTTATAGGATGAAGAATTCAAATGGAAACGTAATAAACGTAATAAAATTTTCGTTATTTATGATTTTATAAAAATAATCTTGAAAATGGAACAAGAAATTACAAGATAGAATATTTTCTTTCTTAAAATTATTTTTGATGATGGCATTTCATTTATTACATTCATTATTATAATTAAGTGGCTTCGTGCAAAAGAAAATTTTATAAAATTCGAAAGATTACAAGTTAGGAATAGGAGAATAGTTTGTGGCAATGAATCGGGCAGAGAATGAAAATCACGAGTTAATAACTGCCTTCGTGATCGTTTGTATTTGAAGTATCAATTTGTCGAGGTTTACCGATTCTTACGTGAAACGAGACCTGTGACAGGCTGACTTCAATTGACCCACTTCCGCCTGTACACCATCAAATTGCTACATCTGGCTGAATTTCCAAATTTATAAGGATTAAAAATTCATTATTTCGATCAGTTTGTTTCTTTATTAAAAAGAATGTTTATTTTCGAGAATTTGTATTAGGATAAGAATATTTTTTTCATTGTAATATTATCCAGGAAATTTTCGATATGCAGCTTTTCAATTTTTTTTCTTCAAATGCTTTCTGTTATTGCTTTCGTATAAAGATATTAATACAATTAATATATTTGCCTCGATTCTTTTGTTATCAGTGAGAGGCGAATTATCGTGAAAATTTTATTGAAATTTGATTAAATTTGATTGATTCGAAATCATCAGTGATTATTGAATTGTCTCTATTGATATTAGTTAGATCGAATACTCAGTGATTAATTTAAAGATTAATGCTAATATTAAAATACCATCGCTTTGAACGATGATACAAATTTTCGAATACATTCAATATTTATAAAATATTCAAATTCTTATCTCTCACAAATGAATAAAATTTTCAAAATAACACTAATAATTACTGAACGACATTTACGAAAATATTTGAGAAAAAATTTCATCATCCGTTAGACAAACAACGGCTTATTTGCTTAATTTTGTATTTAATAACTTTCATTAAAATATTTTCTTAAATTATACACAAGTTTATCGATGCGGAAAATTGTCAAAGCAAGATATCCTCTCTTATTCTCTCTCTCTCTCTTTCGAAAGAGCAATAACAATAAAACTTTCAAAACAACTTAACCAAACAAACCATTAAAATTCCGCATGAGAGCGCCATCTATGTCCGGCCAAGGAGGAATAATTTGCGAGCGATTTATCGTTATTACGACATACGCCTGCGCGAGTTGTTAAATAAATCTCGGTCGTCGTTCGGGTCATCGGCGACGTGGCCGATTTACTAACGAAGCCCATTCATAAAAACGGACAGCCACGCGAAAACTACATTTAATTACGGAATTTTTCGATATTCATATTGACCACGTGCTGCCGGGAACCACGGTAATTCGACCTCGGATGCTAACGTTCGAACTGGCTTTCCAAACTTTTTCACACCACCTTTCATTTCCCTTCCCCTTCGATTTTTCTCTTTTTCCATTTTCCGTTTCCTTTAATTGTTCCATTGATTTGCATATTTCAAATTTTCGTTTTTCCAACGTTCGTTCCAATGTTTTCGCTTCTCTTTTTCTTTTTCTTTTTTTTCCCTGCCAAGAATCAATCGATATCGGCTAGTTGGTTGATTAATCATCTGGACGAGCGAAGGTAGTTCAGTGTTTCAATCATATCCCTCTTGGCCATAAGTTCAATTTTTCATGTCATGTCGGCGCTCTGTTTAACACGTCGTTCGAAACTTTCGTGAGTATTTATAACGCTCAGCAAGATGTAACACTGCTTCTAATTTAATATAGAGGATAACATAGGTAAGGTGAATAGGATGGCATATTTTTATTTTTGTTGCTTACGTATGCTGATATTTTCGTTATATTCCATCTTTATATGAGTTATTAATGTAATGAAAAAAATATTGTATTTATTTATACAATATAGAATAATTTATAGAACGAATCTTGCACTAAATACATAAAAATTCACTGTTTCATATGTCAACTGTTTTACTTAGCAAATCAATACAATCATCTTACTTTCAATATCTTACCTGAATCGTTAAAACAATATAGTTTTTAATTCCACTTGTTATATGAAAAATAAAACAATTTTTATCATTTTAAAACCACTATATTTATACAGAATGATTGCTAATACGTGTATTAGTTTATAACGAAATGATAATTACATCAACTATTTTCTTCCATATTTATATTTTTTGAAACATTCGGATAAATGTAGTATGCAGATACTTGTAAACATAAATTCACAATTCCTGCGTTTCCTTAAACCGTGTTTCTCTCTTGAAAAAAAGCACAGAAAAATATATCATTACGAAATGAGAAATCGCATGATAAAAACGCGATAAGTAGCTCTAAAAATCGCGCAATGTCTCCTTTTACATTCAACCATTTTCCCTCCGTTCACCTGTTCCAACACGAAGACGAAGTGTCCGGCGTTGATCCAATAATTCTTGGGAAGCCGGAATTGTCCACCAGTGAAAAAGTTTGCCGCTGTATCAGCAGCGCTACGACCAAACCGAAACACTGCACACGTTATGCAAACATCCCGGTGGCAGGGACCCCGTTCGAACATCCGTGTTTTCCAGCGAAGTGCACGGCGCTATGCAAATTTTCGTGGGGAGCAAAAGGGTGGTGGCACGCGACTGGCGGCCGTCTGCCGGCCGGCGGAGCAACGTCGAATCAAAGTG
>NW_006264180.1:222745-227975 GCF_000469605.1 Apis dorsata
GGAAATGGGGAAAGGTGACTCGAGGAACGAGGGCCGGCGACGAATGGGAATTTGTGCCTCGCGCACCGACCCTTTGAATTTAAATGGGCTTTCAAACAACGTTACTTACGTTTCACCTCTGGCCAGCCGATCCTCGTTAAACGCGTAACGAGTTAACCGCAGACACGAAATACTTTCGCGGTCGGTCCACCGATGGAATCCCAATGGGACTCGAGATGTGCCCCGCCATTCCTTTCCTACTTCGTTCCCTTTGTCGTCCGAAAACTGTTTCCCGTCGTCTATGGAAATT
Organism: Apis dorsata; assembly: GCF_000469605.1. Lineage (NCBI taxonomy): Eukaryota > Metazoa > Arthropoda > Insecta > Hymenoptera > Apidae > Apis > Apis dorsata. The sequence continues at coordinate 223,035 of NW_006264180.1, forward strand.
AGGCGATCGTCTCTTTCTGCCTGATCGAGCAATGTTTTCGAAGATTTTCGTTCGCGAAAGAGTTTTGAGTTTTAGCTGGAAAAAAAAATCGTGATATCATGATTTCAAGGAATGAATGAATACGTGATAATTTTTAATTCAATTGGAAATTGTAATCCGTGAAATGTATTTTATGTCGTGGATGAGAATACGTTTCGAAGAATATTCATTTTCTGTACTAGAAAATAATTTTTAAATAAAACTAAAAATTAATTGGAGAATAAATCCTTAATCTTATATATCTTTAATCAATATTTTGAATATACAGATGTAAAATATATGTATAATGAAACACGTTATATACTAATTTGTGTTATATTATAATAATAAAAGATTCTAAATTCATTTATTTGATTTTATTCATACTTAAATAAATAATATCAAATAATAAAATTGAAACATCAAATTTTGTAAATCATAGTTTTAATAAAGTCATAATTTTGTGATATCGTGATAAATTATATCACATATAAATTAATATGTAAAGATAATACAACAATACGTATTGATAATACAAAGAATAGCATTCGTTATCTTTTAATATTTTACTCCGATCTTTCTTCTTCGAATAAATTTTAACGAATAAATATCGTTCATATATTATAGCAAGTAAATTTAATTCATTTACTATAAATCTAGTTATATATGAACTGTTTAGAAATCTTAACAATTGTTTCAATATTATTTGCATGATATAACATAAATGGTAATAATCGAATTACATGTAATTTGCATCTGAATCGCTCTTTATGTTAAATTGACGAAAACGATTATGTACTCCTCTAATGTTTGAAGCGATCCTGCGAAATTTATATCTATACATGTACCATAGACAATCGATTATGTTATTTAAATTAGAGGATTGTGTTATTCGCATTACGGGCTTTGTATATAATGGATTAATTAATTAATTGCTTTTCATAAAACGAAAACTTGAAAGTATTGTAATTTTCGTGTGTTTTATAAATACACAAATTAGCATTGTTTCCTTCTATGATTCCTGATTAGTTCGAATAATTAAACTTATTTTATATAGAAAAAAGATAGAAAAAAGTCAAGTGATTGCACGTATATCCCAATATTCAATTTTATGTATGTACTTATATCCCATATATTTTTCAGAATTATTTTCAAGTTTAACTTTATCACAAATTCCATTAAATATTTCTATTATTTATGATCTTTATCAGATTATAGATTACTAATTCTAGATAGCATTCATAAGCAGGAAATCAAAATTTAATATTTAATCAACGCAATATTTGTATTATGAATAATATTGTTGTATGTAAGATGTATGATTCCATACAATGATGCCATACAAAATAATATATAATACTTTTTCCATTAATTCATTTCTTTGCCATTTCTTTCTTTACGTACAAATCCATAAAAAATTACTTTATTATAACGATCTTTGAGATAAAAATAATCCATTAAATATTATTAATATTATCCCAATTGTAACAAAAAGAAAAATTTGCACAATTTTACAGTTTTATCATAATTATCTAACTTATTTTTTCATACGATTATTCTCTCATGGTCGATCTACGATAAGAAAGGATTGCATTAGTGTTGAAATACAAACAAAATTCCGTTAAATCGATCGGTTGTCTCGCAAAAAACGAGAATAGAAAACGATTGGAAGGAAACGAGGATGAGGACGCAAGCGAGTAAAGGAAGTGAAAAGGCAGGGGGGAGACGCGTTTTGCAAAGAGGCAAAATGAATGAGCATCGGTACTGTACGGGAAAAGAGCGGGATAACTGTGTACAAGCGGCACAATGCAACTCCAGACTGTACGTGCCTAATGGATCAAATGGGGAACCGTCTTTCGCGATTTCTTCTCTACTCTTCGCTCCTTTTCCTTTTTCTTTCCTTCGTCGCCTGTTCCCTTTCCTCCCTGCCATTCCACAATGAAGGCGCACACGTGACCACGCTACATCTGTCTCCCTCTCGCGTCCCAAGGGCAAGATCCATGCAAGAAACGGCCGGGATGAAAAGAGCAGAAGATGACGCTCGAAGCGAAGTTTAAGGCTTCTCTTCACCTCTGAACGCTTGTTCATAAATACAGCTGTGAGTAAATATCGAAACGGATGCCAAACTTTTCATTCTAGCACGAGTATCCGTCTGTTTTTTTCTTTTCTTCTTTTCTTTTTTTTTTTCCTCTCGTCATTAATCCATTGCTCCTCGAACTAATTTCAGGCTGACTATATTCTTAGAGATATATTTACATACGTCTCGTGTTGAGCATCAAATCATGATATATTCTTGTATAGGGCATAAATGCTAGGACGTAAATATCTTGGAAATTTTTTTTTATGCAAGATATCCTCTATAGTAACTTTATTTACAATTTAATATTAATTTAGATTTATTTAATGTTCGTACTGCTCCTTGACCAATATCAGACTTGGTTTAATATATTTAATTTCAATAATAATCATATTCATATTGACCATAATTCCACAGCATGTAACAATAACATCAAAAATTAGTTACAGGAATTTATACATACTGTTAGAAGAATACTGTTGTTAAGAAAATTTTTTGTTGTAAGAAGAAAGTGATGTTACATAGAGTTATATATATATATATTTGTATATATATATTATATAAATATATATATATATATTTATATAATTGATATATATATATATATATCAATTAATATTAATATTTTTATAATTCATGTTGAATAAATTTACAAAAGAGTGATTTTGGTAATATTGGCTTATTAGATTAGAAATGTACCAAATATATTTATGTTATTTATCCTTTATTATATTTTATTATGTTATTATTTTCTTTAGCTATTTTTCCTATTTTCAACAATCTTGATTGTTGTAGCTAAAACATTAAAATCTGTACAAAATTTAAAAGTTTTTTAAAATATTCTTCCTTCTATATTATAATTTCTTGTTTCGATTTAGACTGACAATTTCAAGATTCATTTTACTTGATAAAATTTTTATTCATCAATTAAAAAACGCATTGACAATCGTAATCACATTAATAATTTTAGCTGGCAATCTTATTTCATAAATCTCTTCTAACTCCCTTGATTAACCTACAATCATTTGGCTAAGCAAAATCCCAATTATATAAAATTCAACAATTTAATTGGACAACTTTCCAGATATTTAGTCAGCTACTTTAATAATTACTCAAGTTAAAACATTTCGGTCAATTCCAATCCACCATCGATAAGTTATAATCGTAGATGAACGAGTTTTGAACCGGGCCAAGTGTAGATTCACGTTTGAAAATCGGTGATTATCGAGTTCAGCTCGGAATCCCCGGTGTCTACGAATGCAGACTCGTGGCTGTTTTCGAACAGAGACTAGGATGTCACTTGGGAATCAACACGGAGGTCACGCAACCTAACCTATACTCCCGTTTCCTCTTCCTGCTATATCTCTACCGTGTTACACTCACTGGAGCGTGAGTCACGGAATCTCTGTTGGTGACGTGAGCATCGCGAACATCCCTTGGTTTCGGTCCTTGATGTTGTTACATGGTGTAACGAGGATTACGAGAGAGTTAAATTACTTTTAATTACCTTTCAACACGATTGGGTATAATTGCATCCGAACATTTAATAATATTGGATATTGGATTGGGTATACTTAAATTGCACGTACATTTGAAAATTAATCATAAACTTTATCACAAATTTCATAAAATATAAATATTTTATTATATGACTTTTTATTAGATTGTATATGATACAATCTGTACAGTTGATAAAGTAAAATAATAAATATTATTTATTCCAATGATGTAACATTCATAAACGGGATATTATTAAATCAAGGCAATGCCTTTAATATATTTATGAAAAATATGTTTCAGGCTATATCATTTATAAATGAAACAACATACAATATTTTTCATATTGATTCATTTTTTTGTCATTATAAATATATTTTTTTCTTTTGTTCATAACATATAATTGGAGTAAAATGTGATTTTATCATAACATATCCTATTGGGATAAAAATGCAAATGTAAATCCATATGTATATAATCCACTGTAAAATATTATTGAGACATGTATTATTTCAACCGTGATAAAAAAAGGAAAAATATTTTCACGATATTTTTTAATTCCATTTTATCATCGTAATAATCATCAAAAAGTAAAACTGAGAGTCATATATTATATAAATGTAACGTCGTATCGAAAAAGTTTAAAGATTAAATTTTGTTCTCCTAAATTTAGCAATGTTTTTAAATTTGCAATGCCATTTGCAAACACGAATCATTGCACTATAATATCTATTTCTAATGTAAACAAATATTTGTAATTTATTCAATTAAGGATAATTTTATTTTCATCTTCCAATTTATGTTTTGAATGATGAAATCCCCATGTATCATTCAAGAGTATTTTCTCGATATTACAATAATTTGTAAGAAATTAATTTTGTAAAAATTCAGAATAAACGACAGAATATCAAACTTAAACGTTAAATCGATCAAGTAACGCGAATATTTAAATATTTTCTTCTCTACAGCGAAAAATTATTTTTATATTCGATAATAGATAAATTGGAATAAATTTCACGAAACAAAATTTAACCTGTAAATCCCGTACATAGAATCTCTTCTTTCCTTCATTGATTCCTTCCTGATTCACTGCACAAGTTTCTTTGTACGTTGAATCTTTGTCGCCTTTAACTTGCTAGTTCCTTAGGAAAAGTTGGCGGAAGTGGCTACCGAATGAAAACACTGTAACGGAAATGGCATTCTCTTTTTAAAGAAAAAAGAGACGACAAAGGTTTCTTTCTAATCGATTCGAGAGACTCTCTTTCTCGGATGACGAAGTAAACTCGAAGAGTTTGCACTCACCTTCTCCTTTTCATTCTTAATGAAAAGAAAAAAAAAAAAAAAAAAGA
>NW_006264180.1:228231-232775 GCF_000469605.1 Apis dorsata
TATATATTTTGCCATGCTATCTCTGCAATACAATTGATAAGAGCAATAATTCGAAAACATTCGTCGCATATTTATTTCATAAATTTAACAATACACTTGTTTTTTTCCAAATATTTATCACGTTTATTATACGTATTATTGATATCAGATTTCGTTAAACATCCGAATGTAAATTATCCACGCAATATTCATCGTTGGAATGCTATAATAAATTGTGATCGACGACGAGCCTGTAATATAATTTCGCATCAAATACATGTTTTTTCCCGAATCAATATAATTTCATTCCCTATCCGTTCTATTTATTAGCTTCGATTCTTCTGTTCTTCTTCGATTATTAATCCAATATTGCTCGAATATTTTACACGTTTATGAACGGATATGTAACATCACCGCGAAATATATTGTTTCCTTTTAGATCGAAACGTAGAGAACGTCGGTAAATAAATTCCATCTGGATTTTCCCGTTTTCTCGTCGTAAACAAAATTTCTTTCGATATGGGCGAATAGCATCCAGAATCCGGAAAGGATTACGTCAACGTTCTAAAACGCGCACATAGAACGGTTTATAAAATTGATATATTCGAGCCAACTGTCCGATCAAGATTGTATTCTAAAATATTCAACACGAGCATGTTTTCCCAAATAATTGCGTTCTCGTGATCCAATCGCTTCAACATGATAACAACGTTAATATTTGAAGACGCGTTTGTGGGTCAATCAGGAGTCCACTCATCGTTTCTGCGGTCACAAAATTTACACGAATGCAATAATACATTCGTCCGTTCTCGATTAATCGAATTCGGTAAAAGAGATGTATAATAATAAATTTGTCTTCTTTTATCTTTTATCTTGTATCTTATTTTTTATTTTTTAGAATTTTGGAGAAAAAAAACTTGATCGAAAAATAATATACTTTTTTGATAATTGGTCACACTTTTATCTTATAAAAGTTAAATCAAATGTAAAAAGTTTATCTTCAACAATCTATTTCATTGAAAATACAATACAATATTTCTTATATAATTGAAATTGATGTTTAAAAGACACACAATCACTAATGCTGAAATTTTCACTATTAATCTTGAATTTCAGATTTCTTATTTTTACGAAAAAACACTTGGAAAGAAATATTTCATAATCCAACCAGATTAAACACTATCTCAATTATTTTCATAAAACAGGAGATATCATTACTTGCGAATATAATCAAGAAACAATCATATACCAGAAATAGTATAAAATTTCAATAGTTGAAGCTACATCGATTATTTAACATTCACAATTAAGTATCGAATAAATATTAATCAAGCATTTTACACAAAATAAAGTTCTTTCTTCGAAATTTTTACACTTACTTTTTTCGAATTAATGTTCAATTCCACACAACAAATATTACAAATATAATATATACCATGCTTCGCAATAGTGTATTATATTATATTTACAAATTCCATTATTGCCTCTATAGAGGATGCTTCTCTTCCATACTTTCTGTCTCTGATCGAGTCGTTGTGAGGGGGTGGTCGACCCAGTTGGGCGAAGTTATCCACGCGGAGAAGGTCGAGCGTCATAAGAAGTTGAAAGATTTCGTTCGGGAAGTTGGCTGCGAACAATGATAAGAAGGAACGGCCTCCCGGTAAGCATAAGGACACCCGTGCCGTTATTTCCCACGAGCTCCTTTTTCTTCTCTCGGTAGTGTGCCGCTACCGAAAGTATCGCAGAAACTACCTCGAAAACGCTTTGAAGTGAAACTTTCTTCAAGGCGCGGCCCGCTTAATACTCCGAGTCCCCCACCCATCCACTCTCCTTCCCCCACCTTTCACGATCGTTTCCACCTTTTAACTTCGTCGTTTAATTCCCGCGATCCTGGACTTTTCTCTTTTGCCAAGCGCTCACCATCCCCCCTCTTTTTCAAAGGGGGGAGGGAAGTGATCCAGTTTTTCTTCTTTCTTCTTGACCTGCCAGATAACACCTCGCTTTTCGTCACGAGTCAGTGGAATACTTGCGCACAGCGTTTTATTTATTTTAGAAGGAGGCCTATATGTAGATTTATCATGATTTCTATACGTTATGTTGTGTTATTGTCGTTTTGATTTGTGAACAGAGATGAACAGAATTTTAATAGTTTAAATATAATTTGAAATAATTGCAAAATTAATCGTAAGTAATTACTTGAAATAACTTTATTCGAAATTTTTAATTATTTTTAGTGGATGTTCTAATGTTCAATCTCAATCAAAATTATTTTTCTTGTATTACTGAAAACATTTCTTTCATTATATTAAAAAATATTAATGATCATCAGAATCATAATTCAAGTAATTAGCATGGTAATGATATTCCATCTATCATGGAATATATGGAAATATTTCCATTTATATAAATTTCAATTGAGTAATGGTCACTTATATATACTTGTATATCTGCATATTTTCCTCTATAATTTATAAAACTTTATTATAGATTAGATATCATTACGATCGTAAATAAGATTTTTAGGTTAAGTCACATAGGAACAATGGCGACCATTTTGAAACATGGCTGGAAAGGATAATTGCAAAATTAATCGTAGAGATAAGTAATTATTTGAAATAACTTTATTCGAAATTTTTAATTATTTTTAATAAATGTTCTAATATTCAAAATCATCTTTTTGTTACTAAAAACATTTCTTCCATTATATTAAAAAATATTAATGATCATCAGAATCATAATTCAAGTAATTAACATGGTAATGATATTCTCATGATAATCTATCATGGAATATATGGAAATATTTCCATTTATATAAATTTCAATTGAGTAATGATCACTTATATATATTTGTATATCTACATATTTTTCTTTATAATTTATAAAACTTTATTATAAATTAGATATCATTACGTAAATAAGATTTTTAAGTTAAGTCACGTAGGAACAATGGCGGCCATTTCGAAACATAGAGAAAGAATAAAATTCGTTTTTCTCGATCATACTTCATCAAAGATTAAAACTGTCTACAGTGAGGTTAACTTGTATCATTCTCGCCCGAGAGCATCCTCATCCAAATAACTCGGGGAATCTCGCGAAGTGATAAACCTTTTCGAAGTACCGAAATCGGAACTTTCAACTGCGAACTTGTGTCGACCGAATAATTGGCGACAGAAGTTAGTTATACGCCTGTTAGTATATATCCGGCCAGCAACCATAAATCAACCGTGATCCATGCGTGGCACGCCGGAAAAATATATCGCGGAAGCACGCGTTTATCGTGGAAACGTCAGCCAACGGTATTACGTTTTCAAAAGTTATAACACGCCATAGCTATTTATCGCCGCCACCAGGACACCGTGCTCGCTTCCCCGTGATTCTCGTCTTCTCCAACCCTCCTGCAATCCCTTCCCTCACTGTCTAGCCCCCGTTCAATAGCGAAACGACGTACAATCACGACGTCTTCCGACACCCTCTCTTCCCCTCTCAAGTCTCTTTCACTTCAAATATTTGGTCTGGATACAGCAAACCGGGCTCCCGTGTACTTTCCAGATTTTCCTCGGCGGGCCATGATAAAGAGGAGCGCGGGGTTTGCAACACCGTGCCGCGAATCCCCATTGGTTTTCTTCTCCCTTCTTCCATCGGCCGCTAGACAAACACGCTGCGAGAATTCTTCCATCGTTTCCGCGTTGCAACTCTGTGCTCACCTTCGCTCAGGTTTCGAGGTTTGGCCTCATGAGTGTGTATGTGTGTGTGTGGATAAGGTCGGGAGTGAATTAGAAGAACGGGTGGAGGAATTTTCATACGAAAGTTCGGTAAAAATATCAAACGAGGCGTCAAACACAAATTTATGTTCCTTGGAACCTCTCGGTTCTAAAATTGGTGAGTTCAGTGAGGTTATTTTTTTTAATGTTATCGCGTTGATGCGATGATGTTTTTCAATGCGTTTTAACATTTTTGATGTTGTATCGTATTTTGTATCAAAGAATGATCTTTCGATTTTTCTTTGGAGCCACTACATTTCTGTTAATGTTTCTACTTTTAATTATCATTTTTTGTAATAATTGAACTTAAATTCTTCAGGTTGGTTTACTTCATTAATTATTCGTGCATAATAAATTAAGTAGCCGTTATGTTGGATGTAAGTTTCATAACTGATATGCTTTTTACTAATTCAGTAATTATTTATCTCATTACATTATATTGTTGATGGTAGACATTACTTTATATTCAGACTAAACTTATCAAACGATTCGATGAAATTTCTTTCGAATCGACAAGGTTTTAAAATCGGTCTTAGCTTTTCTTTTTTTTTTTTTTTGCTCGTAAATCCTTTGGCGAAATGATTTAAATCAACGTCGAAACGGAATATTTGAATTTTCCTTTCACAGATTGGATCGAAGAATTCGACAATGACGAAGGTCAACACGACATTTAAGATGGTATTGGCACGATTAAAATCCAACTATTTTGTCCTTTTTTCTTCCTCGCTTGTCATCGCTAGTTCAGATGAATTTGCAAAACTATCTGCTAGTCAAAAGAGTCGTTTAAATAAATAAAAAAAAAAA
>NW_006264180.1:232982-236798 GCF_000469605.1 Apis dorsata
TCGAGTTGTCTAGCAGGCTTCATAAATTTTCATCAACCGCAAAAAAACTGCCATTTTTTTTTAAATTCAACAAATGTCAATGTGATGTTCATTACATGAAAAATATTTTTGAAATGACTGAAAATCGGTATGAAAAAAGTTCTACGAACAATTTTATTTGTTTGATAAATAAATGAAAAATTCTTCTCAAATTACTAACATTTTTTTAACGCTGTAAAAAAAAATAAAAGAAAGAAAATGTCAACGTCATATTTAAAATATTTATTCCGATATATCTATTTTATCCAGGAAATTGATTCTGATTTTATTTGTGAATCTTCTTCTGCTTAGTAAATCTGTGGCAAATAATGACGATGCGATAATATTATAGGAACCTGAAAAAAATGATAAAATTCATTTTTATAATACGTATGTGCAAATTATTGTATATGGTTAATTTCCATATATTTTTAATATTCTGAAAAAAATCCATATTTATTATTTTTAAATCTTTGGTAAAATAACTTTTTAATATTTCAAATTCTACAGATATAAAATTATAAAAATATTATTTTAAATTTTTATTATGTATTTAAAATGACATTATGAAAACAGAAATATAAAATATAATTTTTTAAAAATATTCATTATTTCTGCATATTAATAACCTTAAGCTTTCAAACTATAATAAAGATTATATGTGAATTTTTTAGAAAAATAATATTTCCAATATATTCAAAAAATATCTAAAGAAGAAATTCTTGCAGAAACTTATGGAAATTAAACTTAAGATTTTTAATTTCATCTTCGATTAGATTTTTGTAAAAATTACTGAAAAAATATTCAAGATCTCTATCTTTTTAAAGAGATTTACACGTTTCGAATTTCACATTTAATTTATTTTTCACAAACATTTAAATGAGAAAAAAATAACCTTATTACAAACAGTTTCTTCACAAATGATAAATAGCCAAAAAATTTAAATATTTTTATAATTAAATAGTTGATGTTTATGCTAATCAAAATTTTTACTTTATTCGCTTCATTGTACGTATTTTTTTTTTTTTTTGGATATTTTGTATGTTTAAATTTTCCATAAATATATAAAAACTCGAAATTTTTGATAATTTTCTTTATAAAATATAATATGTACGATATTATATTACTATTCAAAAAATGCTAACATTTACTTTTTTAACACATTTAAAATATTCGAAATACGCATCGAACAAATATTAGATATTTAACGTATTCAAAATGTGTAGCTTTACGTGTCTTTATATTTGTAATATAGTGTTTATATAATGAATATAAACGAGATTACATTGTATTTTAGAATTACACGAAATTCATGCTCGTTTTTTATGAATGTCATACTTATCATGTTATTTTTTGTTGGTAAAAAGAAAAAAAAATTAACACAACTGATAGAGTAAAATCATGTTTAAAATTTTTTAAATGAATCCATATATTCATAAAATATTCATAAAATAATTTTGTATATTTATTAGAATAAAATTTTTGATAAAAATTTAAAAAAAATTAGTAAAAAATCATTTTATATGTATACGTAGAGAAATTTCACAAAATATGTTATAATTTTATGTTATAATTTTTGTTTTTAAAAAAGAGAAAGAGAGAATAATACGTATTATATTCATTATTCAACTAATAAGAAATAAGCGTATTTCGTCCTATTCAGCAAATTTTATAAATACCTACTATTCCTTCGAAATTTCGCAAGTTACGCGTGATATTTTCTACACCGCGATGTTTTGTGAAACCTGAATTATAGTTCTATATCATTTTCGCTGAAACCTCGGCAGTAGTAACCTCTTGGTTCGCGACGACAGATCGCGACCAACATCCTTCGCGATACTTCGTCTAACTGAACACCGACTCCGACTATTAAATATCCCCGAGTTCTGTATCGGAACAACTCTCTCCGCTCCATTCGTTCGCGAGGCATCCGTTCCATAAACGGGCCGATAAATTACGGGGTGGAACTACTTGGAGAAATTGGGAACGTTCTCCGGAAAAACAGAGGCTTAAACCGTGAATAGAGAATGGCGAAATTGAAACAATTTCTATCAAGAATAACGAGGCAACGGTATCAACCGACGCGTTTCTCGCGATCTTCGTCGTTGCAATTAAATTTGCGAAGAAGTGAATAAGACGAAACGATTTGTTAATGGGGAAGAGGAAGAAGTGGATAAAGATGGAAAGGGAAATCGAGGAAATTTACTGTCCCGATGTGTCCTCGCGCTCGCCTGGAACCATTCTTCCTTATCATTGTCTGTCTCGTGATAGCCTCTGGCAGAGAAACAAAACACCTTAGAGCGGTCATCATAGACGTTGCTTTTCTTTCCTCAATCGAGAAACGATTTATCGAAGTATTGTGCCAGTGCCAGTCGATGTTTATTGTTCCAAGAAAATGTTGGAGCAATTTGATTAAAAAATGCATTTTTATTATTTTTATTTTTATTTTTAGTGCGGATAAATAATGTAAAACGTATGATTTAAACCGGAAAATATATTAAGTCTCTCTAGGTCTTTTCTATTGAAAATTTAAATGTGATGTTCATGAATCTTTTTAAATTTATTATATTATATTATATATAAATTTATTATATAGAAGATTAAGTAAATATTGGCAAATTCATTTTTCTGTGTCATATTTTTCGAGATATTTACAGGTTTTCGAATAAATCACGCTATGATCTTCATTCTGATATTTCGATATCGAGTATCTGACAAAAATTAAATTTTATAGGAAAATGAGAAAATGATTGGTTTATTTATACAGCCTGATTTTATATTTTGTATATTTTAGCTTGATTTATTTTTATATATTCGTGATATTGTGCAGATGAATTCATTGTGTTGTTCTAATTAAATAAATAAATTGATATTTTTTATATTCGAAAATTAAATTTTTTTATTATATATTAATACTTGGTGTAAAAACGAAGGCATTGATATTTTGTTTCTTTAAAGAAATGTTTGGTAAATGAAGAAAGAAGATTTCACATCAAATCAAAAATATGAAATAAATTTTTTTCATATTCCAGAAAATTGAGTTTGAAAATTTTTCAAATATATTTAAATGAAATGAATTTGATTCATTTGCATATAAAAAGATAGATATAAAAGTTATTCTATATGTGAAAGAATGTAAAAATTGTAAAATAAGATCTTTTCATTCACAAAAATTAATACCAAAATATGAAATTTGTAAATTTGCATATGTACTTATTTAGGATTTGAACAAAATATTTTATTTTAATAATTAACTCATTCTTATGATAATTTACTGTCAATATAAATTTATAGAGAACGATCTCTTATATTATTTTTTACAACCAAATTCATTTATATTTGAAAAATTTTGAAATTTAATTTTTTTTTACAGATTAAACTTCAAAAAAAAAACTTCATTTTATATTTTCTATTTATTTTTGTATTATCTTTTTTTGCAATTATTATCAGTTATCAAACACTCGATATTTATTGTACTTTTATTTTTTATTAATTATTCAGTCATTTTTATATCTTATTATTATTGATAATAATTAAATTAATTGTCTTTAACAAAAAAACTGAACAACAAATTGTTCTAACGTACTTACGTTTTGTTTAAACACACTAAATCATTTTTTAAATCTTATTTAACATTTATTTATTATCAACATTATATTTACTATCAACATGATTTATTCACAATAATTATATTCTTTATTATTTATTATCTACCTATATTCTTCGTGATATTTTAATCAAAATAATAAAATTATTTTACATAAAAATATTTTTATTATATATATATGTAATAATTAT
>NW_006264180.1:236958-237267 GCF_000469605.1 Apis dorsata
TATATATATATATATATATTATACTTTTATTTCCCTCAATTAAATCACGCGTATAAACTTTATTCATATAAGTATAAGGTTTCATCATGCCATCATTTCCACTCCACTCTGCAAATATTTTCTAAATAAACAATATCGATTTCCGCCATCTTCCAAACCCCTTTTTCACTGTCACCCACCTTCTCTCCCGCGACTCTTCGCGTTTTTCCCAGGTAAACGGTCTTCTCATGCCATCAGCCTTCATCCTTCCGCGTCTCTTTCGACGTTTGACAAATGTTCGTCGTCTACGGGACATCGAATTCGCGTGGG
>NW_006264180.1:237349-243525 GCF_000469605.1 Apis dorsata
GACCTCTGCAAAGGCACGCGCGCTCTCGATTCGACCTCATGGATCGATATCGATCGGCGAGGCCTCGATCCCCGATCTCTATGAAACTCCACATGAAAAGGATTTGGAAACCGTGCCAGCGTGCACGCGTGAATGCCCTTATGACGGTTTTAAAAGCAATGAATCGACGCTCGAGTTATATGGAGATCTTGGCGGATCGATCTTCTTTAACCGCTTACGTTTCATCGCGGATTGGAGATTTGTTTACGAGAAGATCTTAAGGAAAAGAAAAAAATAAGGGATATTTTTATGATGAGGGGAGAATGAGATAAGGGTTTATAGAGATAGAAAAATTAATCGGAAAATTATAGAGATAGAAAAAGGGTTTATAGAGATAGAAAAAAAATATTAAAAATAATTATTAATAATATATATTGCATGTATATACCATGAAAATGTATGTACAATAAATAAAATTTTGATTAAAATATAATAAAAAATATAAAAATGATTGGTTAATATAGATTTATTGATGATATTGCATCTATATATATTATATAGTGATAATGTATATATAATATACATATATATATTAGTAGGAAGTTTTGAGTTTTGAGTTTTTGAGTTTTGCTATGCTAATTATTCTGATACCATGTACATTTTTTATTAGTCTTGAAAAATTGACTATGTAACTAAATATTTTTTCTTGTGAATTTTATTTTATATTCTATATTATTATACTAATATAAATGTTAAATGAATATATAATTTATTTAAAGTTTGTTTATTAAATTATTTATTGCAACAATACTTTTATACATAAATAATTATTTAGTTTGGGATTTAACTTATAAGTTTGCATATGTTTTTTTATAGTTTAAATTTTATATCTCAATTTTTATTGGTTCTATAAAAATATAAATCAGCAAAAAAATCAATTTATATATATTTATATATATTATATTTTTTAATTATATTATAATTTATTTTAGTTAATTATACTATAAAAGAATTTATGTTTAATAACATAACATAACAATCTTTTTTTAATTCATTTAGTCAACCTGTTCATGGGATTAGTTGATTAATATAGAAGATATTAGATAAACATTAAAATATTTTAATTATTATATTAGGTTATTTTTAATTATTTAATTGTAATATGTAGAATATAAATCTTATTGGATATAACAATCTTTATAATTATATTTTGTCACATTAAAAATCAAAAATTGAAAAATTAGATTACTAAACTCTGTTTCTTATAGTTAAGAACAAGATTGCTAAAAATAGAAAAGTTAAAAGTTCAATGTTTAATATGTATAATCATTACCAAAAATTAATAATAAATTATAAATATTCTATTTTATAAAATAAACATAGTAAAGCAATTTTCAATCATATATAATATATTATAATATGCTAAAATATAGTAAAATAAAGTATATCATATCATATATTATATATATTATTTAAAAGAAAGATATAAATATTTGAAATAAAATCACCAAAAATCAGTATTAAATTCATTTGATATAACCAAAGCTGAACAATACAAATACAATTTATCTATATTAAAATAAAAATTATTAAAGTTTTATCATTTTCAATATTTATTATTATACTATTATTCTATACTATTATACTATTATATAAAAATAATATATCTTTATAAAAAAATTTATTACATATTTAATTTAATATTAAACATAAATTTGTTTTAGCTAAAAATTTAATTTTTAATTTAACAATAAGTACCTAAATTTTTTTATTGTAATTTCAATGTGCATTTTTTTCAATTTTTCTTGAAAATCACAATGTGAATGAATATTTTTTAAAGTAATTGTATGTACATAATTCATGAACGCGTATAGATTGCGAAGATATTAGTATCTCTAATTCTCGCATACTCGCATTAATACATATGTATGATATCTACATCATTTTTCCTACAGTGAGGAATTCTTTTGATCTTAGTTAAGAATTAATTAATTTCTAATAACACTTTAATATTAAATACTTAATACTAATTCTTTCTAATCTAAAATATATATTCATCATATGACCTTGTGCAAATATAAACAATTAAAAAGGATATAAAAAGGATACAAAATAATTTTTAATTTTTATCAGTTAATGACTAATACTTATTGTGAACATAATTATAATCTAATATAAATGCATTTAATAAATATTATATTTTGGGAAATAAAAAGATAGAAAAGAATAAAAAAAATCTCCAATTTTTGCTTTTAGATCTACTAATAGTTTAATGAATAATATTCAAATAATTAGTTAAAGTTTTTTAATTTTTTCTTATATATTTTATATTTTTTCAGTATATTTTTAAGTTTACTTTTGCTAAATTAAATTAAACAGAATTTAACAGAATTTCGAATTCAAGCCAATTGTCAATAATTTCAACATTTTCATTTTATCGTTATATTTTAATAATATATTTATATTATATTTTAATTGTAATTTCTATTAATCTCTATTATTTTCTTTCAATGATCCTTGAATATTTTAATTCCATCTATATTCCATCTATATTTATAGAATTTATAAATATTATTATATTATATTTGTACATGATTTTCATGAAAAATAATATTGTTGACTTTTTTATAATTTCTGAATTTTTCAGCTTTTGGTTAATTTTGTAATATTTTATATACAAATAGTAATCAGATCATACCTTTAATAAAAATGAAAATATTCCATAATTTCTGATTTAAGATCTTTAATTTCTTTCTGCACGCGATTAAAGAACTTTCAGTAGACTTGTTTTCAAAATAACTTATAAACGACTTTATGACTTTTAAAAAGTTCATTAATTATCAATATAAATTTCTGAATCGATATTTTATTTCCAATACATTATTTTCTTTATCGTATTCGAAAAATATCAATCCATTATAATAAAACTAAATAAAATATCTTGATTAAATGAATGATGATACAACTTGAGAAATCAGTGGAAACATATATCATTACTAGTATATAGATATATTTTAGAAATATATAGATATATTTTATTGAATAAAATTGTATCACATAAAAGAAATATGATTTGGAATCATATTACTCATAAACATAAATTTCCTTCAATTTATTTTCCCCTAAACTTAATAAATTTATCTAATTATTTTATCAAACTTTGATTTATTTTTTTCTTAAATAAAGCTTCTCTAAAAAATATTTCAATTAAATAATAAAAATATCATTTACTAAATTAATAATCAAGGATATCAATCCTTTAAACAAACAAATAAATAAAAATTAAACAAGTCGTGATGTAAATTGATATTTCTCTTGACATTCGATTAACTCTATTTTGCAGTTTTATACTTTCATGCTGTTTTAAAAAAGATATAACGATTTACAGAAGTTATTTCATTCCAGATGTAACCGTTCCTGATGCGCCACAGGTTTCACGCTGAAACTTAGCAACATACTCGGATCTCGGTGAAAATTTGATAGAGCGGAGGAGTGAAAAAGTTTTCCCGCCGTTAAGAGTCGGTTAGAGGATTATAGGAGTGCGTTCATGCGTGAGCTTGGTCAAATTCACAGAGAATTCTCAAGCTTAGAGGATAACTTCGTAGTGAGTTAGCCCGCATGAAGTCGAGGATGTCTGCTGACTTTAGAGCGAGAAAGTTTTACCTCTTTAACATAAATATCACCTATTGTATTCCTATTCGAGGATTCTTATTCGACTTAACATGTGTGTGTGAATACTCTATCAAAATTTCCTATATCGTTTTGAAAAAAGCACGTTGAAAGGTTTTGAATTCACTTTTCCAAAAATTTGTTTATATTATCTGAAACTTATTTAGATATGTATTGTGATATATTTATTAAATAATATCAATAATAATAGTAAGAATTATATGAATATGACTGTTTTTTTAACTTAAATTTTTTAATCAATGTTTGTGAACTACGTAGCTTTCGAAGTAAAAAGAGAATTTTTATTATTGAAATATCTGCTATTTATTACCTGACTGAGTATTCTATATAAATGTTTTGTTAACCTAAAAATAAAATTATTTTTTATTAAAATATTGTGTGTAAAATATGTTTAATTTTAGAAAAGCTTAATTCAAACATTAATAGATTTGAGATAATGTATAAAATAATAATGTATGTAATTAATTATCTTAACATAATCTAATTATCTAGTGAAAGGATATTCTATTTATAAAAGTTATTTATAATAAGTGATGGTTAAAATTTTTTGAAGATTCTCTAAATTTCATATCAAATATTTCATATTTCATATCAAAAAATTTGTGAAAATTTAATTTTAATTCAGATTTCAATACTACGATTTGAAGACTTATTTCTTTTTATTTCTATCCCAGAGATTTTAATAATTCTTTTTAGCGTATTATTTCTCTTATAAAAGGGGAACAGAGTCAGTCTTCTGTAAAGAGGTGGACGACAAATTGGACAAATGGTGTAGAATAACTTCTAGAATATATGTCGAAGGACTAGTGGTCAGCTGTGCTTCTGATCTTTCTGATTTATGATGCTTGCTATTGAGGCATGTAAAATTAAGAAATTAAATTCTCTAACTCTTGCAATAATATCGACGATGAAAATTTCATTAATTCTCAAAAATAATAATCGTTTTTTTTTAATCTCAAATTTTAATAACTATTTATCATCCATTATAGAAAAATTTTCTTATCCAAATTTTTCAACTTTTTCTCCATTCTAATTTTTAAAATGTCTAGAATTACAAAAATATAAAAATTCTTACACATTTTCTTCTTTAAAATTTATACTCAAAAATTTTCTTAATTATTATATTAATATTTACGAAATATTATAAATTATTTTTCGCAAATTAAGCTTCCATGAATTCAAAGAATCGTAATCTGTGCGGAAAATTTTGCGTAAGACAAAACGGTAAATCTTCGAGTGATCATTAACTCAGCCACGTGATTCGATCGGCTCTCTTTATCCGTGACGAGCCATTTAAATAATCGTTCCATGCGTTCAAATGGAAAATCCGCTCGAACATGGCGACACCTTGATTGATATCTCTCCTTTCCCTCCCAGACTCGATACCTTTTCGAGAATCCGGTTACTTCGTTTCTTTCGATCTCAACAACTGGAGATCGTAAATAAGAAAGGATACGAGATTGATCCAATTCTCGATTTACTTTTACACCCGTTAGAGATAGAGAAACGCGTGCTGCTCGACACTGACGCGACTTGCCAGCATTAGGGGAAGAAATTAAGTTCATTGGCTCTCTAAGTACGGCGATCGAACTTTATTCATAACGCTTTATCCGGCTTTATGGCGGATTAATGGTATCAGTTTGATATCGGGATTATCCAACCTATCTGAATTTAATGGAGCGCAATCGTTATGAAACGTTTCTACATTCGAAAATACATCTGAAACAGAAGATACTTTTAGAAAAAAATAAAGAAATTTTTAAGAGAGAGTTAGTTTTGTCACATTTAGTTATATGGCGGAATATTTGAAAAGAATTTCTTTAGTGAAACAAATGTATTTATAGATGGAAAATAACATTTAATTTATAGAGATTCCAGTGAAGTATTATAAATCGTATTGTTAAATTTAGTTAATATATGTATAGTATATGAATATTGATATATTCAATTTTGAGAATCGATTCTAGAAATCAAAGTAGAAAAATTGATAGAAAATAGTAGAAAAGTACAAAAATGTTGATTGAAGATTATTTATTAAGTTTCAAATTCACATTAGATGAGATAGAAGTAAAGTTTTATCTTGATTACATTCTATTTTCATCTTTCTTTGTCTAATGTAAATTTAAATTTCATAAATAAAATTTAATTAAAATTTTTGTACATATAACTATTGTGTTTATCTTGGCTCCTAAACTTTACTTAAACTTTGTCAACATTTATTAATTTTGATAAATTTTATAATAAAATTTCTCAAATTATAATTACCGACATCATGCATGCGAATAACGAAAAGAATTTTTAAAGTGATTTGATATATATTGAACAAATTATAAAGATTAATAGAAATATAGAATGATTTTTAGATCAAATTGTAGAAATATAATCGATAAATAAAAAAAAAATTATAACAAACATTTACAAAATTATAGGCATATTGAATGCAATCTAAATATGTATCTATAACTTTACATTGAAGCGTTTATGAATGAACTTTCATTATTTTTTTT
>NW_006264180.1:243632-244047 GCF_000469605.1 Apis dorsata
TCTATGATCATTTTTCAACTAAATTCAAATAAATATTCAGATATTTCTTTACTTATTGCTAATATGAAATAAAAAATTTATTATCTTTTTCCAAATAATTTTCCATTGATCCAGATCATCGTTATTTATTATTGACTTATATTCCAAACTTAACTAATTTTGCTATCCAAAAATTATTAAATCGAAAAATATTTACGTTTCAAAAACATTACAATTACTGATACAAAGATTCACCGTGTCATCATAAAATACACGACCACAACGCTACGAGACTATCATCTTTCGAAGTGAAAAGAAAAATATCTGAAAACTCGCCATTTTTACAGGGGTTCGATACTTTTCTCTTTAACCCTTCCTAAAAAAAAAAAAAGATAAATCGAGCACAGGTGTGGTGCTCCTTAAAAAAAAAAAAAAA
>NW_006264180.1:244116-248776 GCF_000469605.1 Apis dorsata
GCATGGATGCATCGAAGCGGAAAGTTTCCCTTATCCCTTATCCCTCTTATCCCACAGGAAACACTGGTATCCCGTGCATTCGAAATGTGGAGAGCCCTGGGCCCGATAATATCGTCGGTAGCTGCTCACGAGACTCCGCTTTTCACGCTGCCTAGAAATCCGCGCTGGATATAAACATGGCCGGACATATAGGCGTCGTAAAGAGACGGACGAGGATGAATCCTAGCGCGAGAAAGGGAGAGGGAGGGGAAGAAAGGAGGAGGGGATGGAAGTACGTTGCAACGCGCTTTCCCAATTTCCGAACCTTTCAAAAGCGACGTGGATTTATGGGTGTTCCACGAAGTAACGAGATTCCTCTTGGACGAGTTTGCGTGAGAGGAGAGGGAGAAGGGTGGGAGGGGGAGGTAGTGCGTTGCAAGGGAATACCGCGTGTCGATGGGTAAACTTAATAACCGAGGGCCAGACGCGTCTGCCAAGGCCCTCGACCACCCGTTAAGTATCTTTTAAGTAGCTCGGATCTCCCTCCCCCTCTCCCTCTCACGCCGCGGATAGAATCCAGCCGGCAAGCGGGGCAACTGGTGATTTTATGCGTTATTAACCTTCCGACCGATCTTCTGCCTCGTTTATTAGAGGAGACCTCGAGGGATCGATGATGCTATCGTTCATAAGGCGAGGAGGAAGGGGCGTGGCCCGGGAGAGGATATTATGTGTCAGATTCGTTAATTTTCGTCTCTCTCTTTCTCTCTTTCTTGGTTAGATTCCTTTGGTTAGATTCCTCGAAATTCACTGATGTTGAGGGAGTGAGAAAAATTTGTGGAACCGCGGGAAAAGAAACGCGGATTATTTCGAGGGAACAAATCTATTTTGGACAATTTTTCAAGAACTTAATATTATTTCTAAGGTGTGTGTGTTTTATAAGGTCAAGGATTAAGAATGGGCAGGCATTTGAAACGTTATAGGCTCGTTAATGTCTTTGTTTGAACCACGTTTTTCTTAATAAGTGAGGACTACAGAATTGATATTGCTGTATCGAGATCATTGGGAAATTCGAGCAACTAACCAGTGTTTAGTTTTTGATCAATATCTTTATAAATTAAACGTCAAAGAAGATCAAATAACCAAATTAAATCTTTGATGTTTATCTTTGTGATATTAATCTATCATCATTAGTGAAATGCACTAATAATTACTACAAAGTTGTCTTCATTGTTCATTGATGGAACAGAGTCGAGAGTCGCTAGATGGCGTTGTCATGGTAGTAAAAAATGTAAGTATTTTGCAATCATGTGTGAATTATTGTTGTTCAGAATTGTAAATAGTTATCAAATCATTTGTATGAAAGAGATAGGGATTAATACAAGTCATTCCTCTTTGATAATTGCTTCTAATTGAGATTTCTATCTTTGTCATTAAATAAGAAAGTAGAGATCATAATTGTGTCGCCACTCAAGTGATTCAAAGCAGATTCAAACAAGCGTGAACCTAGCGCAATACCCGAAGCCCTTTAGTCTCCCTGAAGGGGAAGACACTAAGAGGAATGAGACTTAATTACCAACAACCGACACACAAACGTTAGATATAGTAATGCCTTACATAGTCTGGTCATAGATCTGAAGCGAAAACTATTCATCTTGCAAAATGAGATCTATAACAAGTCTCTCTATAAAATGGATAAAGGCATAATAAGATTTATTGTTATTGACGTTTCTTTTAGTTAGAACTTTTTTCGATTTTTCGACAGTTTGCCTGTCCGATTGATATGATTTTTGTATACAGCTAATAGTTTGTCTATGTTGGAAAATGGTCAACTTGCAAAGCGAAATTTCAAAATTTTCTGGATATATGGAATGGAAACATAAAAATTTGAATTTTTTGATGCCTAATTTAACCTAACTTAATTTTGCATTAATGTATATCGTAGTATTACGTGATCTTTTCCTGTTATTGAGATTTAGCAATTATTCTGCGACATATAAACTACTCAATGTCATTTTAAATATTACACAATAAACGTAAATGCCAAAGTATAGAAGTAGATGATAATTTTATAATAAATTAATTCATTGCATTTCCTTGAATTATTTTCATCACTCAACTGTTTAAGTGAAGAAACTTTTTCTGCGAAAGTAGCATTTGGAATGGGTAATAATTTCTTTACGATGATGAAATATATGCTATCATAACGGAAAATATCTCATTTGACTTTTATATCTACACGAGATAAAACTAAAACGAATTTGTACAACCCAAATATAAGAAAAAAGGAAATAAGACAGTACTTCCAGAAACGGAAAAAATTATATAATTTATAGATGCTATTCTCATACATTTTAAATAATCACGACGAATTATATCGTGACGAAATATTTCATTACAGTTAAGAAAGTTAAAGCGACAAAATCAGAGTGCCATATCTTAATATTCATAAAAAAAAAGAAAAAAAAATTAAAAATAATCGATAATACATCTCTATCTTTCAATGTTCGAAACAGAAGTTTTCCAGTCATGTCAGTTCGATATTCTCAAGACTCCTAATTTCTCCTCGAATGAAATTTCGATGAACCAGAATGTTTGTAAAGATGCATGGGCGATAAATAATTAAAAAAAATAATTAAAAATAATTGATATATCTCTATTTCTTGATGTTTAAAATAGAAATTTTCCAGTCATGTCGGTTCGAGATTCTCAAGAATTTTTCTAATTTCTCCTCGGATGAAATTTCGATGGACCAGAATGTTTGTAGCGATGCATGATAAATAGTTTTTATTACTAACACGAGTTATTCGATGGACGCGAGCGTGACCAATTGCAGGCGAGCCGCATAATTCCAGTGATATTGAAACACATCACTTCCGACGGTTCCCATTCGTCCGCTAATGCCACGATTTGCACCGCTTTAAACAGCAACCCGAGTAGCGTATATCATAACGATGTGACTAATTTCTCCCCTATGCACGCGCAAATGCGAGTCGTTAACGTGGAACGCGGACATCGAGGTCGAAGAAATTCATACTCATCTGTTACACACGTAACATCGTGTCAGCGATTTGAGAAAGTTAACTGCAATACCGTTCGCGAGGGCAAATTTGAAAGGAGCATCGAAATCATATGCAAGGATTAAATTGCTTTGAAGTCATCTTTGCGCTCAAAGTCAGGAATCCGTGTTTGGCTGGAAAAGCCACAAAACTGTTAATATTAATGTCAAGTGGTTGTTATGAATAATTCGTTATTCTTATTCTATGAGATATATTTTAATGAATTTGGTTATATGGTCGTTTGAAAATGAGGACGAGTTTGTGTTACTTTTTTTTCTACCGTAAGACGTGTTTGCAATTATCCAATATGAAAGTGAAGAAAAATACGAAGTAATTAAGGAACAAAAATTTAAATGTAAAAATATGGTGTATGGAAACTTAATCATCTTCTGTATATGAGAAAATAGAGATATGGTTTAAAATTATTTAGAGGGAATAATCATTAACACTTTGATTGCGAGAGTTGATGAAAAGCGTATATATGTATATAGCAACATAAGCCCATGAATATTGTACGTATTTTGGAAAATCTGATTTTGATGGAAATTGTGTATGGAAAGTATAATGCATCTTGTGAATGATAAATGCGTGAAATCAATCTTTTTCTTACCATGTTTTGTATATAATTTATAACTAAAAATATTTTTTATAATATAATACATTTTTATTTATGTTTCGTATAAAACTAAAATAGTTGATTTTAATAACATAATTTATTAGTTGAGTTCGCGTAATATATAATTGATTATATGTATACAAAAGACACATATCATTTTTATTTTCAGAACAAATATTTTCAATATGAAATATAAAAAAAACATTATGACTTATAATTTTTAAATAAAATTTGTTTAATAAAAGAACAAAAAATCCTATTGAACAAATTATAATAAACATATTAAAAAAAAATCCTTGAATTGAAAAATTAATATTTTTATAAACATTTTAAGTGAATGTTAAGCATATATGGAAATGCATATAAAAAATGTTTTTTATAAGCAGAGAGAAAAAAAAAGATAAAAAAGATAAGATTACTTTTACACAACTTATTAATCACTGAAACAAACAAATTATTCGCCTAAAAAGAATTGTTTATAACGTTGAACATATTAATTTTTTGACCCATTTTTTTATTTATTCGAATTTTTTTCTTCATTTAACGAGTAATATTTATCTAGTTAAGAATCCTTCTTGTTAATCATCCTATGAAAATATAAAATTGTGTTTTTGTTCCATTACGCGAAAATTTTTTTATTTTCAAATATTATTAATATTATATATATTTTCGTTTCAAAATCAGTTCGTGCAACAAAAATTCTGCAATATTTACATTAATTTCCTAAACTCATATCCGATTAACACAAATAAAAGAAAAGAAACAATGAAATGCATGTAGGATAACCTACCTAACCTATGGATAAACAATGATCTCGTTTAGATCTAATTTGAAAGTGACTTCATAACAACAATATTTTATAGCTATTAGCAAGCATATAATTTAGCAATTAATAATTTTGTCAACTAATAAATAACAATGTTTTGACTACAAACTACGTTAATCGTGTGATGGCTACGACAATGTGTCGATGTTTGAAAATGGATGTAAATTAGTTAAAAAAAAAAAA
>NW_006264180.1:248873-258667 GCF_000469605.1 Apis dorsata
AATTATTTGAGCTTTGTACGATGCGAAGAATTTCGAAAATATAAAACGATAAAATCTCAATTATTCAAATAATGAGAATATATATTTAGATAAGAGAATTTTTAGATTAACCATAAATTATTAATCATAAATAATGAAATTTAATATAATTACAATTTTTTTTAGTAAATTTAATAAAAAATTATATTTCTCTCAGCTCAATTTAATTTTCTTCTTAGTTTATTTTAATATTTTATATATACATATTTTACTTATACATATAACAGAAGGAACTAATTGTTGAATGAATTTGAATTATACAAAGAAAAATTTTAATAAAAATAAAGGTAACAAATAGCAAATAATAAAATGCTAAATATTACTATAATATAAAAATATTTGCATCATTTTTCTCTAAATAGATAAGAAATTTCTTTATTTTATGCATCATTTTCTATATATCAATTGCATTTTTGAAAAAAATGAACTTGTTTTATTTTTCACTAGCATTCAAAAATACATTACATTTATTATTATTAAAATGAACAATAAAATTCGCAAAGGGCAATAATAAATATTAAAGAAAAATGGCAAAAATATTTAAGGAAATAATTTTTCCTATATTATTTTTCATTATTCGCAACTATTTTCATATTATTTTCGAAATATGAATAATTACGAGAAAAAAATATCCCAAAAATTTCCTAATCCAAAGAATTCGGTTCCCAGATTAGGAATTCTAATTAAATTTAAAAAATCTTCAAAAATTGCAAAAACGCATATGTTCGCGTTATAAACTGGAAACCGATAAATACCTGGCAAAAAATCCGGTAGAAATATAATAAATTTTTATCGGTTGATGGGTCAGGAAAATATTTCTGGGATGAGCGGCCGCATGCCGCTCTGAACGCTTAACAAATTTCTCCGCCGATTATTGCTTTGTCTTTGCTAAATAGCTATCCATTCTTCTGGAACGTGAAAATCTCTATTCTCGAAACTCTCTGTCGTTGCTCGTATTACGATTCAAAGTCGTTAGAAGGGGTGGGGCAAGGGTGGAATGGAAGCATTTTATTGGCGGGTGGAGGATCAAAGATCTGGAAAAACAACGAAACAATGGAGTCGGGCCGAATCGAAACTCTATGGGACACTGTGCACAAGGGAATTCCGCGTGTTACGCTGTTGGGCAAAAAGAGAAGAGGAAGGGAAAGGGAAAAGTGCGACGTTTGGACAGGGCCACGTATAAAGCGGTGCAAGCGAAAGGGATAAAGTCATTTCGTCGCGACTTTAATCAAGATCCTGGCGAGCTGGCCGAGACTCGAGTTGGATAAAAAGTTAATCCAAGGATAGAAAGCTTGCGAGAAAACTCTCCTCGTTTATCATATACGGTGTATGTATGGTGGCGAACAAAATGATACGTGCAGGATAAGTCAGAGCACGTGGATTGATTCTACGTGACAAAATTAATCCACAATATGGAATAAAATTTGTTCGTTCGAACAAGTTCGTTTTCGAATAAATTAAATTTGAAAATTTTTCAGATGGAAATGAAATTGGCTAATTCCTCGATTGAATACGAATAAAGTATAAATAGGTGATTATTTTATATGTGGAAATATAGAATAAAATTTCGTCGCTTAAATCCTTATTTTTGAAAATATCGAGATTGAACATATACATAAGATCGTAAAGAATTATACGATAGACGAATTTTCAAATTTTATTAGAAAATTAATTTTTAACAAAAAATTTATTTTATAATTTTTCTTATTTTTATTTATATAATTATTTATATAATTTAATTTATTTATTATATTATATTATTATTTATTATTATATATTATTTAATTTATATAATTATCTTATTCGATTAATCGGGAAATTTCACTTGAAATTTTTAAAAATTTTTTCACGTAAAATTAATCTCTGCCACATTTTCTATATGTTCTGGATTTACTCTGTATTTAATTATATATTTACAATCATTTTGAATAACAAATACATTTGATTTATTTATTATATATATATTTATGTGAATAGTGATTAATTGATTTGTTCATTGTTTGTAAATAAGTTTGACATAATTTTGTTCAAAAATATTCAACATATTTGCTTCAACATATTGCTTCAACTTGAACTTTTGTTCAAATTCAGTGGACAACACCCAACATTACCACGTGATAACTCTTCAGATGTTCTGTAATCGGATAATATTTTTTTGTTAATAATTCTTTTAATAACTTTTAATGATAATAATTCGTTAATAACTATTGTTATAACAAAATCAATATTAAGATTTTTGAAAATTTTTTTAAAATTATTTCAAGAATCACCAATTAAGTTACATTTTTATATTTTAGGATATTCTATATTATAGATCGATTCCAGTCAATTATAGAGAAAATATGAGATTCTTAATTATAAACACGATTGAATTTCTTGAGTTTGCTCGACTTCTATGGAAACAAAACTTCTTAAATTATTTATAAGTATTATTCTTTTCTATCAAGAAATAATTTATTGAATTATTATATTAATATTCATGTTGTACAGTATTTCAGAACATCAAAAATATTGGAAAAATTCCAAACACGCAGTGTTTCTTACAAATAAAATTTTTTTTCACATGATTTTCATCATTTTTCTTTTTACATGATTTTCAGTCACATATTTTAAATAATTTTAATAATATATATATATATTTTTTCACTTTTCTCAATATTCATTAATTTTTCTTTTATTAATTAAAAATATCTATCAAATGCGTTTATTTTTAATTTAATATTTAGTATTTTTATTTAGTATAAATAATATATTTTATTTAGTATAAATTATTTAGTTTAGTATAATTATTTTTTATGTTTAGTATGATTTTTTTTTGCATTATACATATCCATCGACTAAGATATATTGTAAAATTATTTTTAATTATTGAAAATTTCAGTAATAATTATTACAATTATTATAATCACTCTTGATACATATCTGACAAACCAACAGATTAATAATAAATTAGCATGCTTATGTTTATTTTATTTTTGTTTCTTTCCAATTTCTATCTGTACCATGTGTGCCTTTTTGTATTTAGAACTGTATTTAAAACATATGCTATATCTTCTTTTTTGTATATTATCTCATTTTTTAATAATAATTACTAATATTACAACTCCTCGTATCCTAAAATGTACATACTTATTATCGATATTAAAAAAAAAAACTTCAAAAACTTTTATTCAAATCTTGATCTAATTATGTAACATAAATTAATACATAATGAAATATGAAATTTTTTTCTACGTTAATATCAAGAGTTTTCATCATCCTGCTAGCAAATATACTTCGAAAGTATTCAATTGAAAGATTTAATTATACGAGATATTTGAACACGTCAAATATCCTGTCATTTCGTGTGCTGTGTACACACGAATCTTCAAGAGGCCTTCAAATAGAAACATCGATGAAAAAAAGTCGAAAAAGATTCGTTAACGAGAAACAAAACGGAAAATAGAATTTGGTGTGTTTAATTCGAGCCTAGGAGGCGCTGCGATCCCCGAGCATATATGTAATATACGACTGTTTGTATTTTCGGCAAATTTTTATCGCGATGCAATATATGCATACGCGAATACAGCGGGCGTGGTCAGACTCTTATCGGATTTTCGACGAATTTTAACGTATATCCGCGAATCGCGGAATGGTTTTTTAGTTTACGAGCTTTCGAACGTTAAGTTAAATTAAAGCTTCACGGAACTCGATTTTCCTCTTCCCGCTCATCGCGGAAAGCATAAACAGATTAAACCGCGCTTTTCCAAAACATCGACGGCCCGATAGTCCACTGCGAATTATGCAAAAAGCCATTATACGTAGCTTATTGGAAGTTCCGCTGCCTCCCTCTCCCCTTCCTCTCCCATCATGAATAATTGCAACTTTTCCGCCACGTCGAATAAAAATACACCGGCGACCGATCGAATTATTACGAACAATTCAAAATTATCGTTTGTTTGAAGTTTGGATATCGAATGGAATTAAACGATACATTTTTCGTTTGCGAAAAAATAAGTGTGTTTTTTTAACGGTATTGCAGTAACGATATTTTAATACTTGTTGTTATCCACATCAATTTTTGGGAATGAAATTCGAACAGGAGAAATGGGATGAACTATTGAATGAAATTTGACTTCGATCTTTTTTATCCGACTTATTCTCTCTCTCTCTTTTATTTATTGTCAATTGAATTTACAAAATTCTTTTCTCTAGATAAAAGCGTTTGGATATTGCTGATATTGGCCAATGCGACGATTTTAAAATTGTTATTATTTGAAATTTGAAAAATTGTTAGAATATAATTGGATTTGAAAAGATATAAAAATTTAATTTCGACGATTCATCTTACTTCTCAAATTCTGAAAAATTGAATAACGCGAACAATTCGAAATTAGAAAATGTATCATTTAATTTTGTTCGATATATCAAACTTCAAAGTTAAAATTTTGTTTTCGTGATTTTAAATGAAAAACAAATGTTATATTAATATACGTATTAATAAATTTTTCTACTGAAAATTTATGACAAAAATACGAAATATAAAAGAAATAATGGACTTTTGCGATACAATATAAGAATATATTAATAAATCCCTCACTTTTCATAACTTATCATATTTTTTCCGTAATTTATTCATTGAATTTTAAATAAAGCTCTAAGCTTTGAACATTTTTTTTTTATTTAGAAAGAACAGAATATATAGATAAAGTTTATCTATTAAAACTTGAAACATCTTCTATATTTATATTTTTTCACGTCACACAATAATGAATTTACTAAAAATTATAAAAGTTATATTCTTTTCATTATTGTATTTTTTGTATTTTGTAAAATACATATATAAAAAAATTAAATATATTCTTATTGTTCAAACGAGGATCATTTGCATTCGATATTCTTCGTCATCTTCGAAATAAAAAATATTCTGAATTGAAATTATAATAAAAAACGTAAAAAATCATTACTGCAAATATATAAAATAACAAATCCATACGAATAATAATTATTATTGTGTTAGATATTATTATTATTACATATATTATTCAGGATAATTCCATGTTTGAACAAATGAATAAATTTCGAACTGTTCATAATAACTTAACCATCCATCCTAAACACAAATATCAAGCATATTCTATTTTCAAACTGTTGCGTTTTTTTCAACGCACTCAATGTTTATTTGGCTAAAGGGAAAAAATACGGAATTAAAAATCGATTTGCGGTGTGGGGGCGTAAAAAAGCATGGAATGGAATTAAAGAGTTGAAAATTGAAAAATATATCTTGGCGACGAGCGAAAAATTCACGATGCAAATTAACAATCCTTGCGATCGGCCAAACAGACAACGAGTAACGCAGGGCTCGAGAACTCGCGATTTGGAGAATGATCTCTTCGCGGATATATTCGCGGATATATCCATCCCTGTGGAAATGAAACACAGATTGGATGCATGGCAAATGAATCGTATCCACCGACCGTTTTCTGATGACGAATGATTATAAATATTTTGAAATGCTCCATGTGCTGATCGAAACTCGATTTTTTCGAATGGAATCGAAAAGTGTGTGAGATCGCGAAATGTAAATTTTATGCAAATGTAATTATTTACTTTAAATTAAAGGAAAAATTTGTGCTCATATTATATGTACAATCACCATCTATTTCTATAATTTATAAAATATATATTGGATGGAAAATCATCTATATTTTTATATTACGGAATTATTTCACGTAAAATAAAGTCAAAAAGTCGCAATTTTTATGTGTTATTGAAATATACAACATATATTTATCTTTATTAATTTTTGAAACAGGAACTTTAGTTTTTGAGAATATATCTTAAAAAACTTGAACCTTTACATCATCGAGGTTACAGTTAAATGAAATAAATCATAGATAGAATGATCTATTTCTAATTATTTTTATAAATTTCTTTCATCTTTAATGAAAAATTCAACTCGATAAATAAATTTTTACCGATATTTCTGTATTTGTTTTATTTTTTAAAAATATCCTACAAATATAATATATATATTTCTCTTTATATAAAATATCAATTTCCATTCTATTTATTGTAATAGTAATTAAAAAACAATATTGATATTTACAATGAAAATTTGTTGTTTATTTTTTTAGTATTTATTATATATTTATTTAATGAATAAAATATTGTGCTGCTTGTGTACAACATCAAATTTGAAAGGATTTAAATAGTTATAATTTTTTACAGATTTATCTCATTTATATATATATCCAATTTGCCCTCGGTCGAAGAGGTCGATTCCTTTCAGAAATCGTGTACGATTTTGTCCTTTGAAATTGGTCGAGAGCCGGACGCTCGCCAGACCAAAAAACGTTTAATTGCGGCCAGTCAGGGAATAGTTAATTGCCGTTTATTCGAATCTCGTCCAGTCAGATTTCGAGCGAAATGCCGCTCGTTTGGCATCCCTACGTTTGCCTTTCGCTCCAACGAGCCTAACGCTGCCTCAAACCGGCCAAAACGGCCTGGCATCGAAGGGGGTTGTGAATCGAGGGGTTGCAAACGAGGGCGGAACGATGCCATCGTGACAGAACACATCGATGGCTCACTGCATGTACATTGCACGTAATCTTCCTGTGAAATTTTTACTTTTAACAAATAATTCTTGATTTATATTATATAAAAATCACTTTTATAAAGTGATGGAAGAAAAGATATGATACTTATAGGATTTATAGGATTTGAAAACAATCTTTTCTTAAAATCATAATTTCAAGATGATAGTGACTTTACTATATTTTTCCTTAATTATCTGATTTGAATATTTTGAATTTTATTTATTTATTTTTTTTTGTAAAAACATTTAAAAATTTTGATTTACTGATATAATATATTATATTATATCATAATATATTAAATTTGTAAACAACAGAAAGAATATTTGAAAATATATGTCAATCCATAGATATGAGATGTGTGTATCAAGAGGAGACGGAAGAAATGTCAAATATCAAATATGAATATTTGTATTACAGCTACATCTATTATTGAAATGTTCAATAAGAGAACTGGTTATGATATGGAAATTATTAAATAATATATATACAGGAAACAGTCGGAAAAAAGATTAAGACCTGTTATTATATATTTTTTTATTTCTCTTAATGAACACTATAAGCTCTATAAATAAAGAGCCTCTTTGTTTTATAAATTTATACTTTATAAATTTCTCATGCTTTATAAATTTCTTAAAAAATAATATTTTTCTTTATTGTGAATGAAATACAAAGTTTCCGTTCTAACGTAGCTTTTATTTCTGATTTATTATTCCTTATATTATAAAGCATATTCAATAACAAAATAAACGAATAACTAATTTTTTAATATTTTCTTTTTTAAATTTTTATTATTCAAAATATATACTTTTTTTATACTTGACAAAGCATAACACGTCCATTTATTATTATCAAATATCATTTTTATAGAATTTTACAGATTCTAATTTATATTAAATAATTGTTTATAATTGTTTATATATAACATATATATATATATATATATATAACATATATATAACATATATATAACATAATAATTCCAAAAGTATTCATTTATTTTGATTATAAAATACTATTAAATTTTTAAATTCATTTTCCTCAAAAGAATTAAAATGCAATATTTGTCCAATAAACCACGTATGTGATATCCGATGTATTTCTTCTATCATCAAAAGCAAGCGAATTATTCAAATGTACACATTTTTATCTTTTATTCCATTAAATGATAAAACATTATTTCTATATCCTATTTCAAATCGAGAGCTGTAATTATTGCTCGCAATTCTTTTTCTTTTTTTTTTTTTTTAGACTGGTCTTAATGGAAATTATTCCATTTCCGTTGCAAGGAAAACGAATCTGTTTGTAGTTATAATTTTAAGTATCTTGAGAAACTTGTCCATATTTTATTCCTTTTCTTTCGAGCTGAGCAGTTTTCTGCGTACCAAAAGCGTCTCATAACTCGAACAACGAACTCTTCTCCCATTGTTTCCTCCGCCTTCTTTTTTTCCCTCTCCCCCCAGACCATTCTTCTAACCAAAAGACTGCAACCGTTGCAAGTTAATTCTCCAAAAGTTTCTCTCTCATCGCTCACGCTCCACCGACTTTTCGCTAAATGTCCACTCTCTACCACCGCATACCACCGCGCTATGTACTTATGTAAATTCCCGCAAGGCTAAATAGATCTTCCCTGCGTAAAATGTGGCCTAAACTAACTACCGTTGCGTTAAACTGAAGGACGTTAAATTGCTCTATTAATATAAATCTATCACGCGTAGAAATTTCATGAAGTCGTCTAACTCCGATTACTTCGGTCGTTGAATTATTATCAGAGTGTGTAACAAAAGTTTCTAAGACAGTTTTTGAATCGTTTCCGGTGATAATTTAATTCGTAATGGATTGAACATGATAAAGCAAAGGAAGAATTAAATGAATTGATAAGAAATTTAATAGACGAGAATGTAATACTCTGTTTCAATTTATATAACAGCACTTTATATCTTTATATAAAAAAATAATAATATCCACTTATCTTACTTTAATTGTTATTCTTGTTAGAAATGATGAATAGTTTTTAAATAATTTCCAAGTATCTAAGGATTATTTTTTAAATATTTATATTTCGTCTCTGTTTATCGAATAATATGAGAAAGTTCAATGAAAGTTGTAAAAAAAGATTGGATTAGTTCCATTAATGATATTATCAGGTCGATAGGAATTTAACGATAGAAATGATATCCATAATTAATTTTCAAATTCATTGAAAACAATGAAATCCTTCTCTTTTCTATCCAATCTTTTACAAAATTTCATAAAATTTTATTTAATTTATTTAATTTTAGATATAATAAGTTAAGAGTATTAAATTTAAAATATATTTTTAAATCAATAGATTTTTAGATTCAACCCAATATATTCCATCTTTATAAATACTATCAAAAAAGAAAAGAAAAAAATATAATCAAATAATCAAATCAATATATCAAATAATTTAAAAAATAATTAACTTAACCTAACCTAAATTACACGCAATAGTCTAAGAATAAATTTTGAATGAATATTCTAATTTCTCCAAAAAAAGTTTAATAATTTCAAAAATATCTAATCTAATCTAATCTTATCTACTTAATCTAAATTATACAGTAGATTAAGAATATTTAAATTAATGGATTTCTAGATTTAAAACTACTATATTTCATTTTTATAAATCGAATATCCAAAAATGGAAAAGAAACAAATGATGCTTTAACCAAACAATTTCGAAAAATATTAACTCGATCTAATTTAATCTAAACTCTAAGAGTATTTAAAATTTTAAATACGCAATTAGCATTCTCTAATATATTTCGTCTATATCTAACATTGTTAGAAAACATAAAAGGAAAAAGTAATATTCAGCAGTTACACATAGTCTCAGTCGAACGATTCGAATTTACTTTTGCTTATATTCCAACTTGGCAATCGCGAATGATGAATTCTCCCGAGCGAAACGGCGGCGTATCACCGTCCCCGTACCTCGTGAACGTGGCGAAAAGTGTGGCAATTAATGCTTCACCAAGCACGAAACCAATTTTCGAAAAGGGGAGTTATTTAATTAAAGCAATTTATTCGAGTTTCGGCCGGTACATCGGCCGGCGCACCTTCCGTTTCTTGCTCCTCGTTTTTCCTCTTCTATCCGCACGACCCTCCAAGGGGAATCCACAATATCCTACCGCTGGCGGCCGGCCAATTTTCGCGATA
>NW_006264180.1:258858-263303 GCF_000469605.1 Apis dorsata
CTTTTAATTATTATCTCGAAACTAGGTAAGCTCGTACGCTGACCGAATGTAAGCGTCCAAAGCCTTTTCATTCGGACGTAACGTAATGGTGGCGTTGCCTTTCATCTTCTACTTCGCTCCGATCTTTTGTCGTGGCCATGCGAATTACCTGATCCTTTTGAGAGAACATCGAAGGGCCAGATTTTACCTTCGACTGCACGAAATTTCATGCGAGATTACTTGTCATCGCTCTTCGTTAATAGAGGTCAGGATTTTCAGAACATATACAAATTTCTATATTTATTGAATAAGGTTGAATATACGCTTATAATTAGAGTTGATATATTTTTATATATGGATCTTTTTGAAGTAATTTTTTAATAGGTACTGAAAGTGTATCAAGATAATAATAAAAATATATATATAAAAAAAATCAACTGAATAATTTTAGAAAATTTATTTTTTAATAGAATTAAAGAATAAATTTTTTAATAAAATATATAATTGAAGAAGCAGAAATTTGAGTAACAAAAATGAAATAATATTACTTTTGAGAGATATATAACTGTTTATTAATTTA
This sequence comes from Apis dorsata, assembly GCF_000469605.1. Lineage (NCBI taxonomy): Eukaryota > Metazoa > Arthropoda > Insecta > Hymenoptera > Apidae > Apis > Apis dorsata. Next base: position 259,418 of record NW_006264180.1, read on the forward strand.
GTTTTTCTTTATAAGTGTAAATTTTATTCTGTACAAAGATAGATATTAGATCACAATTCCAAATTCCAATTTATTTACACCTTTCTTTTTTCTTTTTTTCAAAATTTTTCTTGGCTTCTGAAGAAATGATTGAAATTCATTTTTTTATTTATTAATAAATTTTGATATTTCAAAAATTATAAAATAAATTAGAATAAATTCTACTCAAATATTCATGAGAAAATAGAAAACATTAGATAAAAAGATTTAAATAATAATAAAAAATTTAAATATAATAATAAATAATTTAGATTAATAAATGATTGTCCTAATTCCTTGGTATCTCATATTTCTATTTACCTCTTCCTATCTTTTTCTTTAATGTGCATATAATACTTCTTAATATATCGATGCACAATGTTCAAATTCTTTTTTATTTTTTAACTAACACGTTAATAATTTTTTTATTTTTAATGAAACTTCATCATTGTGCAGGGCATAAATATGGGACAATTATTCTTATAAGAATGAAATCAATGTTAAAGTGTTGTGAAAAAAATTCCCAAGAAAAATTAAATTTGAAACTTGACAAAACATTGAAACTTTTAATTGTTGATTTCACTCTCTAAAAAACATTTCTTCATCGCAACAACAAAAATTTTTTTCAACATAAATACAAATTTTCAATAAATCAGAATGTTCGAATTAAATAGTATCCAAACTATCGTGAACCACTGTATTTATGAAACATTTGCTCGAAAAAGAGAAATGTGTGCACTTCTTCTCACAAGAAAGAAAGTTATACATAGGAAATATCTTGAGGATATAAAGAAGATACAGAAGATAGAGAAAAGATCCTTTCTTCCGCTCATCTTCTTTTTCCAGACGCTGTTCTTTATCGAACAAAGATTGGACATCATGGTATGCGACGTGTTATCAAAAAGTTTTTGCAATGATGTATTTCCGTTCGTGGTGAGAAACACTGCTGCAAGCAAGAAAAAAAATTTACTCGTGGTTTACCTTTTAACTTTGCACTCGAACTTGCTCGCCTCATGGCTGCATCTCTTTCTTTCTTCTTCTCAATTTAACCAAAACAAAACAAATAAAATGATTAAAATTAGATTAACACTTCGTGAATTAATATATTGTCGGTTATATTGTAGAAAATATCAGCCAGTAAAATTTCGTTTATTAACTGTTGATAAAATTTGAATTTATTGAATGAAATACGTTAATAATAGTATGAAAGTTTAAGTTTTTAGAATTAGATGATGAATTATTTGAAATTAGAAATAATATAAAAATGCTTAATTTTCAAAAATAAAAAGAAAATAAAATTAATTTTAAAATAGCATTTTTATCTTTAAAAAAGAAAAATAAAACATTCATCTACATTATATATAGAAGAATTTCATAAAATGTTTTTTATGAAACAAGCTCTATACTTTTATATAATAATTTTTTTATTAATCATTTATTCTTTTGAATATTTTCTAAAAAGATGAATGGCATATTAATTTTCTTAAAAATTTAATTTTAAAATGTTCTGAAAAGTTTTAAATATAATTTTACTCTATCCAACGATCTGTTGAGATATTGATTGTTTGTTGTTGCATAAATTCTAAATTCGAAATACTCTTCGAACTTCAGAATTTTATAAGATGTACCATAAAAAAAGTGAACAGTGCCATCTGTTGAGTGTCATGCATGATTATCTAAATTTAAAAAAATTTTGGAAAACATTTCATAAATTTTAATAGTCTTGAAATGTTCTTGTAAGATGAATAATTTTTTTTTATGTATACAAAAAATGGATCTAGGATTTTAAGAATTTATAACTAATTATTGAAAGAAATAAAAAATTGATATCAATCTCTTCATAGATATTAAATGTAAATAGGAATTGATTGAGAAGAAAATTAGTTTAAGATTATAATTACAAATTACTGTTAATATAGAAAAAAGATTATTTGAACACAAAGATAATATTTAATATCCATTTGATATTCAATCTGATAAGCGTTATTCTTGAGTCATTAAATTATTATTCTAACATATCTATTTAAAAAGTTTCATCAACACAATTTTTATCATTTTATACGAATTTGGTTCTTTTATTTAATGTTTCAGCAACTCACTTATACATATACATTGATAAAAAAGAAAATAAAAGGAATGAAAAATGAGCTTGAGGAATTTCAATGAATGTAAATATTAATAATTATATATATATATTAAGATGAACAAATTAAATATTTTTTTTTATGTTAATAAATAAACTATACATCAAAATTACGTGTCACGATTTAAAAAGACGATAAGATTTAAATGATGGAGAAAATAAATTCCCGTCTTGTATTCAATTTTCCATTATTTTCCAGTACATCTATATTCCATCCCTAACTTTCCAAGATTTCTTATCGCAAATTGGATCAATCTTTATTAAATTAAAGCGCAGCTTCGTCGTGACTGGGAACTCGCAATTTGGAAAGCGACAGCCTTATCCTATCGCTTTTCTCATTAATATAGCGACGAGAACGGAAACTCCGTTATCTGACTTCTCAGGGCACAAGTACAAATTGCAAGTCCGGTTCGATAACCATGGTTATTCAATGCGAAAGATCGTGCCGGGGCGAAAGGTGCATCCGATTGTTATCAAAAGTTAAGTACGATTTCTTCACGCGATTTTCCTCTCCGTGTTTATCTCCCCTCGTTTCAAAATTGGCCTCACCTCACCAGAATCCGTAGAACTTTGAAACAACCTGTGCGTTCCAACCCTGTGTCGAGGGCGAATTGTTCACCCTCCAACCGACTAACTAATAGCTGACTGAGATATCGCTCCAACTGGAAGCCTAATTGTCTCTGAGACTGATTAACTGATTCCTGGTCTAATGGTTGATTGCTTCCAAAGTGCTTGACATTTCGTAGATGACTGGCCACTGACTATTGCTTCGCTGATTCGCTGTCTTCGAGAATCGATCAGAGGATCAATCAAGATCTATTGAAAGTTTCTTTTTCTTTTTATTATTGTTATTATAAAACGGTTGAGTTTCAGTTTTCTTTTATTTTTTCTTTTTCAATATCAACTACATATATTGTAAATATAATATGGATTATAGTGTAGATTGTAAATTAAATTTTTGCATTGTATTCTTTTTCAAAATTTCGAGTTCTTATTAATTTCACAATCTCGTTATTTCGTAATATAATAAACAAATTAAATTTCATTATAGAAAATTATATATATGTATATATAGAAGTACAAGTATAAAAAAATGATTTACATTACTAACAATTAATAGGAAATAGTACTAAAAGTACTAAAAGAAAAAAATCTAATTTAATATTATGAGAATATATATATGAAAAAAAATGAAAAATTTGTAAATATATATATATATATATAAAACTTTCAAGAAACATTTTAAAAAAATCGATCAAAATTTGAAAAATAAGAAACACCGATAGTTCTTCCGGATTCGAGACATCGACATTGCATCCAATGATAAACTATCGATTTCCCAAAGATTTTTGAACGAGCCATTTCTGACAAAATTGATTTATAAGAGATACGGACAATTCATGTCCATTGCACGAAAGCAGCCAGGGTCAGCAGAACCGAACTATCGATCAAAACTCCCATTATTCGAACCGGTGATAAGCCTATCGACGCCCAAAGCGAGCCAGAGTTTCAGAGTTTCGCCTTCATTTTCCTTCTGGAAACAGAAATAGCGGTAGAGTTGACGAACTCGAAGAAGGAGAGAAAGAGAGAGAGAGAAAGAAGAAAGGAAACCAATAATGAATAGAATGGTGCGTTATCGGCATGGTATTGGTAACTTAAAAATAAGCGAGAGAATTTTAACGAGCCACGGAGGAGAATGGGCCGGGCGATTCTTAGGCGAAAGAG
>NW_006264180.1:263349-266993 GCF_000469605.1 Apis dorsata
GGAGGGCTGTTGGAGAACGCCCTCTCGGCGTTCAATTACCGTTGAAAACACGCTTTTCCGCAGAATTTCCAGCTCGCCCGTCGGCTATTCTCGAAAGGACACTATCTCCTTTGGTCCCCCGCTTTCAACGCGCTGTCGTGTTTGCCACGCAACGTCCTCCAACGTCTGCCTCGCATAAAGATCGTCCCTACCTTCGACCGAGGGTTGACCGACGGTTGAAAAGGGTCGAGAGAGGGGGAGAAAAAGAAAGAAAAAAGAAAGGGGAAAGAGGAGGAAGAAGAAAATGGAGGGGGAAGGGAGGGAGACCAGGTTTTCTCTGGCGGGTCTCGTGCAAACAGTCGAGTCGACACCGGCTAATTACGAACGGTGGTTGAGGCGCGCAGGGCGACAGGTTAATTACGCGGCTACGCCTTTATGTTTTTCAACGGTGATCGAACGCGACGGATTCTTTATGCGCTAGAATGGCCTCGAACCCGAAAGACCGGGGTGCACGTGGTGGAAACCACGTCTCGACGGATTTTCCGCGGCTGTATTGAAGTGTGTACTTGAAAAGCGCGCGGTGACGACGACGTATTCTTAGGAGCAAAGATTTTAAAGAGGTCGCGGAAATGCTACCATTTTGCGGCTACCGCCGTTTAATATTTCTAACCGTCTCTCGCTTTTTCCGTACCCGGAAACGGTTAATGTCTTCCGATACGATTAATCGCTTCGAAAAAGGGGACATTCTTGAAAGGGTTTTATCGTACCACGGTTTTATTGATTTCACATACAGGAAGTTTTAGAAATAGAAGACCAATTTAGTACTAGTTGCAGGTATTATTAGGTGTGGAAAATTTTATCTGGATTTTGAAAATTATTGTTATTAGAAAAATGAAATAAATAATAGTATTTGAAATCTGACCACATATTATGAGAGCAACAAAGGAGATCACTTTTAGAATTCCAATATAAGAAAAATATTTTTATCAATATTATATTTATATTTTTATCAAATATTTTTATCAATAAGAATTCAATTGTTCGAGAAATAATCTAAATAGAAAATAATGAAAAAAATAATGAAAATTATTTTTTAGATTGTATTTTGTTTTTTGGTAAGTGAACATCAAATCTATGAAAAAAAAGATTAAAAATTAATTTATATATTATTTTTTATATAATATTATTTTTTTATTATTATTATTTTTTATATTATATTTTTATTATTATATTATTTTATTTTTCTTCTTTCCTGGCTTTATTATCTAATAGGATATTCATTTTCATTATTGTATTGTAAAATTGTTGCAAATATAATTTTCTTTTAAATATTTATATTTATGCGAATTCAAATTTTCATCATAAACATTCTAAAAAAGTAAAATAAATATTGACTCATTTTTTAAATATCGGAATAAATATTTCATTTGAAATATATTATATGTATATATATTAGTATATTCTGCAAATTTTTGCATATTTAAATAAATATTTTATAAATATCTACATTCTATTAATTATATAATTTAAAAATTGATATTTTGAAAGTAAATTAATGAAACTTTTGACAATTTAAATATTCAAAGGATATGTTAAATTTAAAAAACCTAAGAGTGTCATTGCATGATTAAAAAATTAAATATGGATATAAATTCAAAATTCTCTATTTTTATTCAACAATTGAATGAGTAATGTTTCAAAAAATTAGAAACAATAATAAACATTAAAAAATTCGCAGTGTGTATTTTAAATTTTATTATATGAAATAATTCATTTATTTACAATCTAAATACAGTACAATACCAAAGTATTTAAATTACTCGGCAACGGAATAGTTTTTTAGCGTACAGAAGAATTTTCACTAGGTAGTTGCTATAGTATATGTTCCTTTGTGCTATTAACGTTTGCATAGCTAAACTGTTAAAAACTTTTTGGGAACTATGTTGTTAATGACCTAGCTCACTTGCATGCTTACATTCTTCTTGCTAATATATCAGACAATTAATATATAGATTTTAATAATTCTTATTAAAAATATCAGACAAATCATAAATTTAGGAATCTATCATATTTTCAAATATTAGCTTTTTAATATTTATAATGAGTAATTTTTAATAAGTTATAATGAGTATAAGGTATGTTATTATTTAATTGTTTAAATGTAAATTTTAATCTTGTTTAATTCTAACTTATTTAATTTCTTAATAATTTTATTAAATTACATCATCAAAATTTAGAATAATATATAAGAATATAAAAGAAAATCTTTTTTAGCAACTTTTTAAAATAATTTTTAAATATTCCTAAAAAATGTTTATATTTTGAAAATGAAAAATTTGTAGACCCATGTTTATTATATTTCTGTATCCTTAGGAAAAATGGAATAATAAAATTACATCAAAATTTGTTCATCTATTTTTAAAATGATCTATATAATGAAATAAATGAAATAATATCGAAAAATAATAAAAGAATGTTTGCATAATCTACATTTTTAGACAGAGAGTAGAAAATGATAAATTTTCTAATCTTGTTACATACATTATAATTATATATTTATCTAAAATTTGCTCATCTATTAACACCTTGTATATTCAATGAAACGATATCGGAAAATAATAAGAGGATATTAAAATCAGTTATACTTGTATCTAAATATGGTTAATAAAAGAGAGCCATGAGACATAGATTGTTGTCTAGAATTCCCAAACTACTTAAATTCCCCAAACTTCCATAATACCGATGTGCCCAGGTTGCACTGGGCGGCTATTCGAACTATCGTAAAGCGATTAACACAACGTCCGCCTGATTAAAAATGCGACGCTCGCGGCGTCATAACTCTAATAGCCGGGAGCTAATCCTACGGTCTTAACAATCTTGATGTCAATGAAACCAAAGTCTAACAAGTTAAGACGAAACTACGGAGATCAGTTGATAAGTAATTTATCCCCTCTTTCTAGAAAGAATATGAATGAATGGAACAAAATATTTTTTATTAGTTATAGAAATTTACAATTTTCAAATCAGATTTACAAGTCTATGAAAAAGAATTAAATAAAAAATAATTTATAATTTTATGAAACATATGAAAGGGAAGAAGAAACAGATGAAAGATATCATTTATATGTAAATTTTATAAAATATAAAGTATAATTTTTTTTTTATGATGAATGACAATCTGCATGGATTGATGCAAAAAATACATGATTGCATTTAAATCTTGCGGAAAAAATAATATATATCGAGTTATTTATCCATTTTTATATTATAATATTTATTAGGATATTTTACTTAAAATAAAAAATATTTGTAATTAAATCATAAAATTTTATTTGAATAATAAATATTTGATTATTTCAAATAATACTATATAAAATAAAATCAATAAATAATAAATAAATAAAACATATAAATATAATAACAATATATTATAAATTGTTTTTAATTTGTTCGTTAAATAGACATAAATATTTTATGAAATATTTCATACGAATGCAATACAAGTGATTTATTTTTCATTTTAAAAACAAATTTACGATATATATAAGAAATAATTTTTATGCTATTTTTATTTATTATTTTTTTCCGATGAAAATAATAAATAATAATTTTTTAATATTAACTTTTTAATATATAGTCACACAGGCCAAATGTTTATATTATTA
>NW_006264180.1:267240-284454 GCF_000469605.1 Apis dorsata
CTATTAATTTTCATAAATAATTGAATCTTTTATTTACTTTCTAAAATATATATTTTTCCTCAAATTTCTTTAATTGACCATATAGAAAATATACTATTGATTAAAAAAAATTTTTTTAACTAATTTAATAATAATTAGTATTATTTAAAATAATTATTTTTAAAAATATATTTTAAAAAATATTAATATAAAAAAATATATTAAATATATATTATTTTTAAAAATAGATTTTATAAAAAATAAAATATAAGTTACTTTAATATTCAATCTTAATAAATACTTACCATAACAACAATGTTCCTATATAATTATTTACAATTAGTAAATATCAAATTAGTAATACGTATTTTTCTTGCAACAAAAGTTAATGAAAAGATAATTTATTGTATATCTACTATATTATACATTCTTTGAATGATCGATTCTGAAAGTCAAAATAACTTAAAAATATTGAAGTTTACTTATTAACTTTAATATATCTTATAACAATATTATAAATTAATAAGCCGACATTTCTCTTTCTTTTCATATCTGTTTTGTTCTCCAAAATCGATTCAAAGATATCCAACGAATATAATAATATCCCAAATACAAAACATCGAATTCATTCGCATGGTTAGTTAAATTAATCACAATTAAACACGTTTCCGTTTCGCCAAATATCGAATAACGTTCCGTCCTCGGACTTCCGGCAAACGGCTTTAACGGGAAATTAAACGCGCGGCCATACACCCCTCGCCTCCACGATTCTCGCTTCCGCGTATGACGGACTATACCGCGAATAAATCGCGATGGACATGCCCCATTCGCGCAAGCCTCACTGATTTACGACGTTGTTCGCTATAATTTCGTCTGCTCAAACATTCAGTCCGATTTCGCGCTTGCAAATATCTATAGTCGGCTAGTTCTGCTTGTGCAATCGCGCGACAAGCTACCATCGTGTTTCAAGAGAAGATTATAGATTGTTTCGTTGGTGTTAGATAGGTTCAGAGAGATTTGAAGGATAAATTATTAATGTAGATATTTAGCAGGATTCAATATTTCTGGATTGAAATAGAAATAAGAAGAGGGAGAATAATTGATTGAAACGAAATAAGAAATAAATTTATTTGAAATTAAATATTGTTGGGAAGTAAATTGTGAAATCTTATTTGAGGAATAAATTGTTTTCAAGTATTTATTTATTGAATGATTTTTCAAATAATAAAGAAAAATAAAAAATTTTATTATAAGAAATAGATTTCATTTCAGATCAAAAATTAAAAAAGTATAAAAAGAAATATAATTTGATATTTAGATTTAAAAAAAGGAAAAATAATTTTTGAAAATATACACTCCATGTAAAAAAAACTATTTTATATATTATTATATCTGGAAAAACATTTTCATAGTGAAATCAAATAATAAATACTTAAATATATTCTATTCTGAGATCAATTTAGATATAATATGAAATATTATAAGTTATAAGATAAATAATAAATAAATCATGAGAATAATATGGAAAATTTTTTTTCGAAAATTCTTTATCTATCAAATCCTCACAGATGAAGGATTAAAAAGCAAATAGTTCGAGGCAGGTAGCTTTTCAAAATAGAGAACTATAGAATAGTTATTTCTAAAAATAGTTTATAACTGTAAAGAACGTCTAATAAATATATATATATTATAAAATTCTTATCACAAGATTACTCAAGTTCAATTAACGCTCTCGAATTCTTCCTCTGAATTCTACAAATCGAATTTCGATAATAAAAAAATATAGTGTATTATAAAATAATAAATATTAAAATAACGTATTTTTCAAATATATTATTATTTAAATAATATTATTTAAGATAAGATAAGATAAAGAACTAAATAAGTAACTAAATAATAAGTAAAATAAATATAATATTTCATTTGAATAAGAATTTATTTTAATAATATCTAATTATTAAAATAAAGTAAAAATAAAAATAAAAATCATAATAGGCAAATAAAAATCATAATAAAAAAAATAAAATAAAAACTATTTGAATAAAATAAGAATATTTGAATAAGAAATAAGAAATGTTAAATTCCGTTTTCGATAATAAATTTGTCCAAAAAGATATATCCTCATTGATTTTAATTATCTTGAATTTTCTTAAGAATAATACTATTTTAAATATATATGTACTCATATTTAAATAGTAATAGATAACATTCATATATCATCCAATTACAATTATCCATATACAATTATACATTTCATAAACGCTACAAACGTATTACTATTACATATTAAAATGTTTTAATTACACGTTACATTACAATAATTATTGTAGTGTATAAAATATAATATCACGTATAATACCAACATTAAATTATTTATTATTTACAAGAATTTACAAGTATTTACAAGTATTTACAAGAATAAATCTTTTTCCAGCACGCCAAAAATAACTGTTAATTATTACTTGCCAATACATAAATCGTATCTAGATAAATCGCAACATATATCACAAATTATTTAAAATGATTCAAACTAAAACTGAATACTAATAAAACATATAAAAAAAAATTGAAAAATACATATAAAAGAAAAATAATAATATTTCATTAAAATAAATTTGAATAATTTCACCCAAGGTTTTCGTTAGTAATAATTTGCCAAATTTTCACGATACGATTAAGAACAAAAAACGAATATTTTCATCGAATGAAAATTCGCTAACATCACTACGATTATTGAAAACTGAAGGTTAGAAGGAAGGAAGGAAGAAGCAATAAAGTAGGATAAAAATCGTAAATAGTACTCGGAGAGAAAATGTTTGTTGAATCACGTTGAGCGAGCAAAAAATTTCGTCTACGATATGGCTTTTGTTTTGAGCGCCGATAATTCAACGTATTCATTCGTACAAGCGCGAAACGTTGCTGCCTTATGATCATTTTCTTTTTGTAATGGTGGAAACAAAACGCCGGAACGATTCAACGACCAAATTCTCGGTGAAAATGTGGTTGTGCATCATCCACCACAAGAGCTACGATAAATTTGTAATTCAACAGCATTCTAGAAATTTGTCTAACTTCTCGTTTGTATAAACGATGATTAAGAGAATATGTAGCAATTACCGTAAAATAAAATTTGAACAATAGAGTAGAAGATATAAAAAGTAAATTCTTTTTTTATTATTCATGACTTTTAATTTAATAATAATGATAAATCTAGATTATTATAATATAAATATAAAATTAATTATAAAAAATCATATTTATTTAACGAGCTCAATTTTGTTTTAATTGTCAATTAACGAATAAATTTTGTCTAATTTTGTCTAACACTGATTCAATCTAATCTTTTTAGTAAATTTTAAACTAATGAAATTGAAAGAGAAAAATATATTTTTAATTTTTAATTATTTTTACGTGATAATGAAAAAATTTACATTTTATAATAAAAAAGAATCTCTCAAATTGTCTGAATTAAGATTCTCTGTTTTAATGATGAAATAAAGCTTTAAAAAAATCTCTTTGATATTTTTAAAATTTGGAAAAATTCATTTCATGAAAAAAAAATTATAATCGAATAAGAAAGAAGGAAAACGAGAAAATGAAGCGATTGTTAGTTAAAATTGAATTTTTGAAATAAATTGTTCGTAAATCCTGGAGCTGAAGAATCGAACGAATCGTTTCAAAGAATCCGATGGAATATTCCGCGAGTGAAGCAAGCCGGGAGTATTGTTTCCCGACATCCGATTGAACCCTTACAATTTCCCGGAGCCTTTAAATTCCCTCTGGAACGCTCTGACTCCGTCGCGTATCTGCCCATTGTTTCTCCCAACAGGAAATCAGAAGGTAATGCGAACGGCTCCCGGCGAAAATTCGTGGAAAATTTTCCAAATGAAAATTTTAGCGCGGCATCTCGAAGCCCTTGTCGTGACACGACCAACTTTCAAATTACCCTTCGTTCACTTCGTTTCGTGAACTAAAACTCGCTCGCGATGCTCCCTCTTACCACAAAGAGCCCGAGCGGAATAATTCGCCGAATCCGATTGTCGCTTGTTTCCGTTCAAATACGTAATTCGCACCGTTCCAAATCGAGCAAATTCTCGTGAGTTCGACCGTTTGGAAAACAATAGTTTCATTGTGCGGCTGGTGAAAAGTTGCAACCATCAGATTCGGCAACTATTCGCCTTTTAGACACTTTTTTTTTTTATATATCTCTCTCTCGAAACCACTTTTTTTTATGTGTTTTTATGTGTTTTATATTTGAAATACCAATATAAGTGATTGATATTTCACGGAGAACTTTTTTCCCCTCACTCGAATAGATTACACTAAAACTGCATAGACCGGTGTGCTACGCGATCGATAAACCGAAAAGTTGCGTTTAAACTAACAAAACCGACAATTGTAATATAAAGTAAATTATAAATCGACTTGTACAAACATGCATCACTTTTCACGCCATTCGTATCTATAATGTAATATATGATTGAATTTGAGGTTATAAAATGTCAGTTACCAGGATTTCTTAATATATTTTACTCGATATTTCAGAATATTGCGATTGATTTCTCTTGATTATTTTCTGTTTAATTATTTCTTTCTTCGTAATATCTTTTCAATCTATCTAGTTAAAAATATATTTCATTTCACGATCGTCACTGATTTTCTTTTTCTACTTCTTTTTCAATCTAGAGTATACCGTTTTTATGTAATATTATCGTTTACGACTTTCTCATTTTTAATAGGAATGAAATTCTTTCATTCATATAATTGTTATGATGAAATCAATATTTACTTTGGTTTTTTAATTTCATAATTATTATAAAATACAACAAATGAATGTGAAGTTGTCAACATTATTACAGAAAATTTTGCACGAGCATTTTACTATAGTTTCTTTTCTAATTATCTAATTATTTTAGTTATTTGTATCTTAATATTATCTATTTTTCTTATGAATAAATAAAAAGTTAAATCATAAATAATTTAATTAACTTTAATTAATTCCAATTTAATCAAGTTAATTAATTTAATCAATATCGTAGGAATATAAAGAATTATATTTCATATTCTGTCATAATTTTATATTATATATTATTTATTTCAAAATAATTAAACTAAATTATATTTCAGATGAAAAGCTAATTAGAGCTAATTATAAAATAAAGAAGGTTGGTAATACCAACTAATAAAAATAATGAGAGTAACAGTGACACCATCGAGTGAAACACTTAAAAATGAAATACACACCAAGCGACCATTTTTCAGTCAACTTTCTATAATCGAATAAGATTTTTATATAAAAATAAAAAATTAATGTACCATTAGATAAAAACTTGTATCAATGGTGAGAAATAAATTAATTCTACGTTCTTAAGTAAGTATAATGTATCAATGTATCAATGTCGTTACAAAAGAGAAAAATACGAAATAAAAAAATACGAAAAATGTGAATTTTGTAATACTTTGTAACATATTCTTATTCCTTCGAAAGTTAATCCATTCGGAACATGAATGAGACCAGGATCGCATAGGGGATTTTCGAGCTCGTTTAGCCACTGTCTACGCGGAAATATAGCTGGATATGTTCGTTTGTTCTACTGACAAAAATCAATGAGCCGAGTTAGAACGAGACAGACGGCCGAATGAAAAGGAACGAGCTGGAAGAGAGGCAGAGAGAGACAGAAACGGGTATGGTATTTTCAAACTACGCTGACCGCGTCATGGATTTACGATCTTGTGCTTTCGACATGGATAATGAATAGATATGTCCAAATTAGGCGGGTAGAGAGGAAATGGTCGAACGTGAAAATAATTTCGGTTAAATCGGAACGTGAATTTGGAAGGATATCACGGCCCACTGCCGATTAATCGACCAAATTATTCATGATATTTTACAATGCAAATTGTTGTTACTCAATAAGAAGACAAAAATTTCATTGTAAATTAATCGGTTTTTGATCATCAAATGTATACATATTGAATAAATGTAATCCAAAATTTATTGAAGTTTTATCATTCGATCGTGATAGAATTATATAAAATTAAATTTAACATTGATATTTTCTTTTAAAGATACAGAAAAATAAATATACATTAGAAAAAATAGATGAATTGAAATTCGGTAAGCAATTTTACGATGCATTTCACGCGTTTCTACACTGATAATAGCTTTCATTTGGCACGCGCATAGATTCGCGGAAATCGCCAACTCGTGTTATCGGTCGATCACGACGAGAAATTCAGGATAATCGCTTCGATGTATTTCCGAATAGGTAAATGCTATCGTAAATGAGATAGAAAATACATAGATAGTAGTAGTAGTAACCAATACATTTTCTTGCATCCATAATAAACTCTAAAATCTTCTTAATCATTTTATTATTCTCAACATTATCAATTCAATATTAAGTAATGATTAATTGAAATTAAATTTAATATGATTTTTTAAAATATGAATATGAATTTGATGCATTTTTTTAAAATCAACAATGAATATTTGTTAGTTATAATTCTATTATTTTTAACTTTAACTCAATTTTTTAATTGAGAATAAATAATTTTATAAATATTTGAAATATTGTATATAAAAAGAAACATAAAAATATTCAGACACTGATTTTTATGCTTTTATATTTAAAATAAATATACTATATGCAATAAGAAATATTATTTTGAAAATTTAATAAAATAACAATATATTTTTTCATTTTCTTCGCTTTTTACTTTTTTAAAGGCGAGTCTCCAAAATAAATATAATATTCTTATTAATATATTATTAATAATATATTATAATATATTATAATATATTAATAATATATATATATTATTTTGAATTAACTTAAAAAACGATATTCATACATTATAGTATAATTTCTTCAAACTTTATCATCTTCTATATATAATTTAGTTTCCTAGTATATATAAGTTGAGAACCGAGATAAGCAAAACTTACGGTATATGGAGCTCGTACTCGAAGGCCTAAGGCTATTATTCTATACAAAACAGAACTTAATTTGCCCATAAAAAATGAAACCATCGAAACCCCCAAATATCATATCGCTACGCTGAAACTGTTTTCGCTTAATTTAAAGCAATAAGAACGGGACGAAAAGATTTTCAACCGTTGATTCCTGCCAATGTGCAATTTGTTCTCTGTATCAGTGTAATCCATTTTGTGCCGGTCTGCGGTTCTTTGTCCCGTCACACATTCCGTGCTCGTGTTTTGCACAGGACCGCGGAAAATATCGGAATACGCGGCGGACTCCACGTGGCCAACGAGCTCGTTGATGGCCTCAAACGATTAATCGTCCTCCGGAAAGCTAATGAACAACATAGATGTCCCGATTGGTTAAACCCAATCATGCGGTTGCTTCGCACGACCGATCCGTCGATCAATTGTTTATATAAGGCGTTATATTTAAAAAAATAATTAACTTGAAAGTGTCTCTACATTCAAAAATAATGCGGCGAATAAAGGATCGTTCTGAAGAGAAGACATCAATTTTCAGATTGAAAATGGTGGTTTTAATTAGATAAACAAAATTTTTCGAAAAATTGAAAAATTGAAAGTGGTTAATTTAAAATAATTTTTGTTGTACAATTTGATAACAATTCGATGAAATATCTAAATAATAACTATTTATATTAATTTATATTAATAATAGCTATTTATATTATATGATATATTATATATATAATGTGTTGCGCATCTTGTAACAATGCATTGTTTTTATATAAATTTTTGTTTAATATTTTTGTAATTCCACAACTTTCATATTGATTTAAATATTTACATATGACTTTTTTCTTCAAAAATCAAAAGCTCAAGCATTGTCATTTTGAAAAAGTATACAACATATTTAGAAAATTATAATCAATCAATTGAAATTTTAAGAAAAGTGTTTTATCACCAACTGGTATATAACTTTCCATTTTGAATTTTTTGTAAAAGAAAATATAAACATTTCTAGAAAATTAATTTTATAGTTTTTTAGTTTTTAAATATATACTACTTTTTATCAATTATCATTTTTTGTTATTGTATAGCCATTCAATTTTTAAGATTTTGTTCAAAATTTATTTGGCTTTTAGCTCTTCGAGTTCGATGATGATTTTTATAGAATTATAAGATCGTTTGATGATCGATTATTCAATCAAAAAATCGAACAAAAAAATGATTTGTTCATGTTACATTTGAAACGAAAATTGATTTTTGTGACTTTAGTCGAAAGGATTAAAACGAGAATAGAATATATAAGTTGAAGATCAAAAAATAGAGTTAGATCCGCTTATTTGATCGAATAGGACAAAATAAAAATAAAATTCATTGTTGGATTGATTACTTTGATTATCTGATTATAATATAGATATGTCAAAGAAGAATAAGTGGAAGCTGCATATTTGAACATAGAATATTTTTACTTTATTTTTTTTAATATTGATTTCACAATTTTTATTAAAATTAACATTTTTGTTTCTCATTCCTATTTTCAAATATTCAAAGTTCTTAAATTTTCTTAAATTTGAAATTGATTCTAACTAATAATTAGTAAAAGAATTAATAGAAAATAAATTTCTTTTTAATTTAATGAAATTGATTTATTTTCCAATAATCTAAATATATTTTACATAATATACACGTTTTATTTTTATTATTATTATTTTTATTATTATTATTAAGCAAAATTTTTATTATATTCTCTAACTGATAAGCTCTATTTATTTTTTTTTAAGTTTTTTGATTTTTACAGAAAAATTACATCAAGTCAAATATCATAAATTTGATATGTTATTTTTGAAATAAAAAAAATATCTTAAATTTTTAAAAATAAATTAAAAATAAAAATTTACTTAAAAAATTTTGATTACCTTCAATTTAGTAGAATTACAATTTATTATACGAAAAAATAAACTAGAAGCATGATTGTTTAACTATAATAATCGATAAAAGTAATTTTTAAAAGAAATTCTTGCGTTAGAACAAGGAAGATAAAATTTTTGAGAATTCAATTTATATAAGTACTTTTTAAAAAAAAAAAATACATCTATATTTTCTCTAGCTTACTAAATATAGATAAATCCTTTCATTTCATCATACTCTTTTGTATAATTAGCTGCTTTGAAATAAATTCTTAGTTTAAAGCTTCAACTTCATTCTTATGAATTATGAAATAACTTACAATTAGGAAACTTTTCAATCTCTAAAATATACTTGATTATTTAATATCTTAAAACTACTAGATTTATTCCATTGTCAAATAAAATTCGACGAAGCATCGAGAAAATTTTGTAAAAATTTTACGATTAAATTTAACCTTTGTTAATTATCCACGATTACAAAAAAAAGGAAACTCTTCTTCTCAAGCAAAAGTAATTACCAAGAATTAGATGTAAATAATTTAAAACCGGTCGAAATTACGAACCGTAGTTCGAGTAAAAACGGACAATTTCCAACTGCGGTTACGCTACTTCTATCCCTTAACTGCTTCCTTCGATGCTCCCTTCGACACTCTCTTGCCACAACCGATCGAATCGCATTTATTTGCGCCTTCCGCGATTCCATTCGACTCCCTGGTAATTCGAACGGATGTTTGATTTCGGTATAAATCGAGCGTGAATCGTTTTGCCGATCGGAACTACCTTTGGCGGATCTCATTTTCCGCGATTCCCTCGAGTTGCGTCTCCGTTTGAGAAATTTTTCGCGAGTGTTCCTCCATAAAATGCATCCTATAACCCTGTTATATTTTTCGATTCGTGCGATCGTGGGATTGCTATATGT
Organism: Apis dorsata; assembly: GCF_000469605.1. Classification (NCBI taxonomy): domain Eukaryota; kingdom Metazoa; phylum Arthropoda; class Insecta; order Hymenoptera; family Apidae; genus Apis; species Apis dorsata. The sequence goes on from NW_006264180.1 coordinate 276,995, forward strand.
CACTCAACGATAGATATTCTTGAAAGTGAACTTTTATCGAGCATTGCATCGTAGATATTTTTTGTTCGTTTGATTCACTATTTAAATGGACAAAAATATCTTGGATATAATGATGATGTAACAAAATATATCCAACAATAGTATTCCTTGAATATAAGTAACAATATATAAATCGCTTATTATGAAAGTGATGTAAATTAATTTTTGTAAAAAATTATATAAATAATTTATTAATGATATGATAATTAGTTTGTAATAATAATAAACGAATAATTAATTAATAATATAGTTTTGTTTAATAAGTTATAATTTAATATACTTGAAAATATAAAGGATGATTTATTTTTAATGAATTAAAGAATAAATATATGTCGTACAAAGAAAACAAATCTATAATATAATTTATATGACTAGAATTTAATTTAAATTAATTTAAAAATATATTAACAATAAATAAATAAATATTAGAGATTAAATAATGTTATTTTGTTTTTCATAAACAAAATTAGTTTGATATACAGTTACGATTTTATGTATTTTTAAAATTTTATAAAAATATGGATAAATTTATTATACTTTATCAATATTTTTGAATCGATATAAATTCCTAAGTATATCGTTACAAGGAAAATGGATTTTAACTTTATAATAAATGAATGGTTCACATATATATATAATATAAGAGTAATTAGTAAAATTAATAAAATTAACATTATATTTGCTCATAAATCCACTTCTGGTAATTTAAATAGATTTATGTCATATGCATAAAAAATTAATATTATCCCAATAATTATTAAATAATAAATGTAATTAATCTGTTTAGATTCGTTAATTAAAATCTAGACACGAAAGTTTGGACAGATATTTATCAATTCATTAACAATTATTAGTAATATTATTGTTCTTCGTTTCATAAATCCATTGGAATAAAATAGAGAAGAAAAAATAAAAATTATGTATATATATGTATATATATGTATATATTCAAATTCAAATTTTAACCATTTTCATTAATATTAAATAATAGTTAGAATAATATAAATTAAAACATTTCAATGCTATAGAGATTATATTATAAACTTTTAATTCATTTGTACATAATAATAAAAAAAAGGTAAATAATATTAAATTACTATAATAATAAATAATATTAAAGTGTATATAATATTAATAATAAATAATATTAGTAATATAATATATATAATATAATATATTATTATAATATATTATAATATATTAGTAATATAATAAAGGTAAATAATATTAAAGTGCATAACATGTTAAATTTCATTAACAACTAATAAAGAAAAGAAAAGATTGAAGTTTTGATAGCTCTGTATTTTTTTCTTTTATGAAATCAATTCATTTCACAATTGAAATGAATAAGAAGAAAAACAAAGTTCTTATTATCGTCGATCGCATGATTAATATCGACGATTCAAAAGTTAATGAACAATCGCCTCTCAAACAAAAGTGGTCATTTCGATCGATACCGATGACATCCATTTATTTCTATCAATCCTCTCTTTTTCGTCCTCTCCTGTTTTCCCTATCTTTTTTCAGTTTGATCTATCTTCAACTGTCGAATCGCTCCTTTCTTCGTTCATTTTACCATCGATATCTCGGCCACTTTCATTCCATTCGTTGTCTTATTTCTTTTTATTGTAAAAGTGATCAAAATCTGTATGTGGGCGATTACTCATAGGAATGATAACCGAGTTTTTATCTTTTTATTACATTTCTACGTATAATCAGTGTTTCTCAACTTCTTTATCACATGATATACTTTGAAATGTTTTTAAAAATTTGTATTGGAGTAAATTATATCGTATATATTAATGAATAAAATTATAATATATACAATATTAGATATTTGATAATAATTTTTACATGTAAATGAAAAAAAAATTATAAAAATCGATAAAATATTACGAATATTTTTATTCAAATTCAAACATTATTATATTAAGTTTTCATCTTTATTACGTTAATTATCTATTTTTATTATATTCTGTTATATTATAAATAATAAGCTTAACTTACGATCTTTTACATTGAGATTGTTTATATCTTATATCTTTTGGAGTTATAACTCATATAAATTTTGTGTAAATTTTAGAACTCTATATTTTTACAAATCATATTTATAATCCATTTAAAATGATAGTAATAAAGAGATACAGAAGAAAGTTTGCGAACATGATATTATTAAACTTTAGCAATTCACTGAAAAAAAAAAGGTTAAATAATTAGAATTGCACAATATCTAAAAGAATATTTTTATTCCTAGACATGGAAATTGTAAAATTTATGATTCAATGATTTCTTTCAATTCAGTCATAAAAAGGATGAAAACTAACAAAAATAAAAATTGAAAGTGAATGTTGCTCGTGGACTTAAGTTCCATTCGAATATACCCAGATAATAGAAAGAAAAAAAAAATAAATAAATCTATCTTTCAAAAATGGCAATCGTTTATCCAACATTCCGAATTCTGCAGATACACGTAATTCCAGAGATTTATTATAGAGTCGAACACCTACGGATTTCGCAGTCCCCCCTCCCCTTGTTCCAACGCCAACCGGGCGCATCGCATCGCGGTTGATTCTCGAATCCGCATGCATTATGAACGTTTGTCACATTCGCCAGCTCATATCAGTCGACCGCTGTCAAGCCAAAACGTTTGCGCGACGCCGGCCAGATTGCGTTATCGATTTCCAATGCTTGCTCAGCGAGCTACGCTCTATTGCGATTGATGGACTCAAGTAGCTCCATCGCTCGCACATCGCTGACTTTTAATGCTAATGCTTTTCAGCAATTTCTTGATTAGCTTCCTACCTGGTTTTCCACTCCTTCGATCCTTCCTCCCCTTCCTTTCTCCTTCCCTGATGGACTATTGTCGTCTACTCGAATCCGAACGGACCAGCTGATGGAACAAAAGTTCCCGTGCTCCATACCCGCCATCTAACGGCCGGCCGTTCGAATATCATTAGACTCCTTTCAAACCTTTCGTGCACATTTGAATTATTTCTGCAATTTTTACGAACTTGAGATTAAGATTTATGAATTTATTATTGAATACGATTGGATTGTATAAATATTAACAAAAAAAGAAAAGTAGTATTCATCGATTTCGATAATTTTTTAACATGTTATCAAAATTATCATTATTATACATAAGGTTTTATTTATTAAAAAGTTATTAACTTAATGTAAATCTAATATAAATCTAATAGAAATTAAATAAATTTCTGTTCGATGTCGATTAATGTTATATTAATTCTATATTTAATTTCACTTTAAATCAAAATTAAATAAAAATGTTTTAAAAAAGAATGTATTTATTGTCGAAAAAAAATGTCAAAAATAATTCAAGTGATTTTTTAAAAATTATTGATAAATAGTTATCAATCGTTCGATATTGATGAATTTTTAATATATTATTATCTTCAGAAATATAAATAACAGTTTATAGTTTATAATTTATGTTTAATCTCTTATGTTTTCTCTTATCAGCATTCTTTTATTCTTCTATTTTTTTTTTCTTTTATTTCTTCTTATTCATATATACTTGTATATTGAAATATCTATTTTTCTATTTATTACGTTTATACTTTATTTTCTATCATTTTTCTTCTTTATATACATACAGTAGATTCTTTTTCTTAATCAGTTATATGATAGAATCCTTACATAAAATATGTGCATGTAAAAACTAATATAAAAATTTAATAATTTAGTAAGCTCGATAAATTTAATTAAAATCTAATAATAAATATTGAAGTTTGTGTTAGATTACATGAAATGAGGATAAAATGAAACAATTCTAATTCAAATCCAGGAAAAAAATTAGTTTTATAAATGTTAAATAAATTTTATTATTATCTTTTACCAAATATTTTTTATCCTAATTTCGTACTAAAATAATAGAAGATTCAAAATCAATAAAAATTTTGTACAAATATCTTTAACTTTTAAAAAAATTATTCCTTTATCTACAAATTTAAATTGTTTATAATATAAACAATAATGCTCAAGTCTTTCTATTTGTTTTTGATCATCGAATCCTTTTAAATTCCATGAATATATTGATTGTATATTTATAAATACAACATAACGTAATATTATTAATATAAAAAGCATAAAGAAAAACTCACAAAGAAAATCACAAATTTTCTTATTTTTTTTCACAACAGTAAAAAATATAATAATTATTTCAAAATACAAATGCATATCTTTCAATTCGTTAGTAATTTGTGAAAAGGAATCACACTCTCAAAAAAATTGAAGGGTACGCCGGATGGGTGAATGTGGACTTCAACTGAGTTGTTGATCGAAGGATGGGGAGGAAAAAAAATTACAAGGTGACCGAAAGACGATAACTCGACTTCTGACGGGAAAAGTTCGTTTCCCCTATGATTCGTGGTAACGAGCGACGCAGGCTTAACGAGAGAGGCAAGTCAATTTTGCGCCGACCATAATCCAGCTTAATTGGATCCAGGATCTCGTCACGGATTTCGTGGCCATGTCGATCGTCCTCTCCGCGAGAAAAATTTATTTCGTCGACAAAGGCGCTTCCAGCGAAAACAGATTAAGCGGTTTCCCGCGAAAACCAGTGAAAACTGGTTGTTGTAGTTTTTCACAAACTTAAATTACCAAGTTCCTCGCGCCTCTGTTCACCACTCATTCCCTCGGCATTACTTTGTCCACTGATTCTTTTCTCCTAGAAATTAGTTTGATAATTGCTTATTGTCGTTTCATTAATTCAATCCTATGAATTATCATTTAAATTCGTTTTGTATATATATACATTTTTGCTTTTTTCTTCATTTATTTTCAAAATTCTTTCATTTTCAAAATATTTATATATTATAAATTTTGACAGAGAGTATTATAAATATGGAAATATCCGTTAATTGAAGATTCCTGAGATAATTTTAAGCAACATTTTCATTATAGCTTTGTTAACGAGTTATTACCAAAAATCACTAGCCAATCACATAATCGAATTTTAGTAATGTTGGCTATGTGCCGTCGTAAACACGAACAAATCCAAGCAACATATGTGAAAGAAAGTGTATTGAATATTGTGAACAGTGATGGGCAAAATTTAATGTAAAGTTGAAGTTAGGAATAAAATTACTTTAATAAATTATTTCAATAATTTATTGTTCAAAACATGATAATAATCAAATAATTATAGTACCAAACTACTAAGTCAAGATTATATAAAAAGAATCAAGTGTAATAGCTACGAATAAATACTATTCAAGAATTTTAATTATATAATAAATAATTATTTAAAATAACTTTATTCGATTTAACTTAGTTACTAGTTAATTAATATATATTCAATTTTTTTTATTACCAGATTTTGAAATATATTTGCGAATAGATATATTTATAACTTATAGATATTAAGTGATATGTTTAAAATTTTGATATATATTTTTTCACATAAGAAGAAAATTATTAAATATTCTGAATTTATACTGAACTTATAATTAATTAATACTGTAGTTGGTTATTCCATAGTGATAAAGATTATTATCACTATGTAGAATAATCGCGATATTTATATGATAAATAAACAATTAGCATAGACAATTAGTATATTATATTAGCTATTATTTTATTCTTTCTATTATTTATATGTATTTGAAATGTAAAAACATCGAAAAATATTTTCTGTGCGTTATAATAATACATCATATGTACATATTACGTAATCTATCATTAGATATGAACTAAAAATTGTTCTATTCTATTTATTTACTCTTCTTTTTAACTGCTTTCTTTGATATACTTGTATTTGCATAACGAATTCATCGTTCTTCGCAAATTTTTTTTAAAATTTGGTGACATCAAATTGTTATCATTTGATAAATAATAAATATACGGATAAAATAATCTAATGGGATTAAATCGACTTCACAGGCTAATTTATTATTCCACTCCCTCGATTTGAATATATATTATCATATTGCCTTTTTTGTTATCAATGCATTATACGAAGAAAAATTATCATAATGAAACCATCCATTTATAAATATACGAATTTATACTTTACAAAAGTAATAACATTTTTTTGTAAACCTCAAAAATTTCCATTTTGTATTTATTATAAAAAAATATTTTTTGACTATCAATTATTTCAATACTACTTGAAATGTGAAATTTCATTTGAAAAATATAAAGTGCTCTTTAAATCACTTCCAAAATTTTGATCAATAAATAAATTTGTTTATTTCTATTACACTCTACATAAAACAATAAATAACTTTGTTTCAAACAATGATATCCTTAAATAGAATGTTTCATCTGATATTAATATATTGATTTATGTCCCTATTATTATTATACTTTTTCGTAATGTTAATTGAAAGTCAGCTTTTTTTTTTAAAATGATCATATATTTTTTAATATTACTGTTTGATGCAACTCGATATTCCTTATAAAATTATTAATTAATTTTATTCTTACAATTTTTATAATTAAAAGATATTTTAATTTCACTTTCATTTAAAATTTATTGTATGAGAAACAAAGTAATATTCCTCTATTCTTGTGCTTTCCTTATTTCGTTATATATTAAGTTTTACAAAATTCGAATTAAAATATCTAAATACCTGAATTAATCATTTTTGAATATACATAGATTAATAGAAATATTTCACAGAAATTCTTTATATTAAACAATATATTAAAAAATATATTTCTATGTAACTTTTCTATTCAAAATGAAAAACCAATAATAACACCACAATATATACTCCTTTCGAAATTCAATTCTTTACTTGAGATACGTTTCGTTACGAACAATAATAATCACACGAAACAAGATGTCAGTAACAGACGAGACTCCGACTGTATAAGCCTGTCTTTGTAATGACAGCCCTGTCTTTGTATACCGAGAGGATCATCCTCCATAATATTCTTCGAAGAGACACATAATTCGCATTTTTATGCTTCGATTTTGTCTAAGGTGAACAAGTAAACGTTTGCGTACCTGCATCCCAAGTAATCGATCGAAGAAAAGAAAAATGCGAGGTGGTTAAAGCGGCTCGTCCTTTAAACGTTGTGCCGTGCTCGAATAATACATATGGCCAACTGTTACCCGCCGACAGACATATCGCTCCTGCGTTCCCTGAACCTCGGGAAAAATCGGTGTCCATTAGTTTGCCGCCGCTGAAAAATGCTTGGCGCCGCGACGAAACGCGCCTTTTTCCAAAAAATGAATATTACGCGGATTTATGCGGTGAGACGGAGCGAAATAAAGAGGAATCAAGCAGCGCGGTACGCGAAAAAAAGCAAAAAAAAGAAGGGGAGGAAGGGGAGGAGAATTCGAATCCGACCGGTCGAAACGAAAGGGTGGAAATAGGGGTGGCGAGGAAAAAAGACGAACGTCGATTTCACCGCTGTGTCGAGCCAAGTGTTAACGTTCTTTTCCATCCCTC